>NC_071981.1:6036349-6114200 GCF_026283585.1 Hylaeus volcanicus | reverse complement strand
AGACTTCGATAACTGCAGTATCACCCTTCAGTAATCGAGGTGCATGATCTTTCTGCAATAATCGATGTCTTACGCCACACACGGACCACATCCAGTATCATACTAGGTATACAACTGAAGCGATCGATTGGAAAAATTTTTCGACCGGGGCAACGTTTGCACGGTTTTTAATTAATCTACTATTTAATTACCCCCGTCATCCCACAGACCTCGATAACTGCAGTACCACCCTTCAGTAATCGAGGTCCCACTGTCCCACGACTCTAGACCTCGCGACGACTCGAGGATCGATGGCGTGATCGAATGAGGAATCGACTGTGGAGTATGGAATCGTGTTTGTTTTACCAGCATACACTCGTTCGCACGTATCGCGCCTTTGTCTGCCTCTTCCATCCTTCTCTGTCGTCCCCGTAGTCCCGTTGGACGTTCTCTCTCTGTCTCTTCAGCGGGAGCACACGTTCCAGCCCGACCACGTGCGTTACTCGTACGATCCCGCGTACACGGCGAAGAGTGGTCAGCCTTTCATTTCCCACCCCACTCGGAGAGAGGCTGCCGACCAATCGGACCTCACCCCGCGCAAAAACATTGAACTGCACCGCGTGACAGGCCGAGGGGCGCGAAAAGGGCACGTCCTGACCGGAGGTGGATAAAAATCGTTCAAAATTAAAATTGTAGATCAAACAAATAATTAGATTTTCGCGTTTTCTAGTAAAATGGCGACTGGTGGGTGGCCATTGGATTCGTCAGGACTTTATTTCGCCCTAAGAATTACTCGATCTGCATTCTGAATCGATTTTGGAGATATTTGGGCCTTAAGTTCGGCATTTAGGTTTTGTAAAATCAATTGGACTGAAAAGTATTTGTGATAACCCTTCGTAGTATTGAATTTTAGAGGATGGGGGTAATGTAGAAAAAAAGGGACATATTTGAACATGTCGAAAGGGACGAATGTATGTTTATTTATAGAAATGCAATTCTTTCGATCCATAAATAGTATTTCATCTTACTTCACTGCCAGGATTGTATTCTACAGTACTTCCTACTGCGTCACGAATGTATATTTATTTTCTGACATTTTTCACTGTAAATAATTACCTTAACCCATTCACTGCCCAGGCAAATTTAAAGCGCTTTGCCTTGGTCGTCAAAGGGTTATTATTTTAATAATAAAAAAATAATATTAACACATTCGCGATCGCTGACGTGAAGTCACCTCACTTCAAATTCTATTTCTGGTTATGACAAAATTATAAAAATCTTTTTACTTTATACACTACATATTTACAACATTGATATTTCAAAACATTTTTTGTAATTTTTATCATCGCCCTGAGGATACCAATTTACCATGTCCAGCTTCAGAATTTTATTATTTTTCGTCAGTAAAGTTCGTTGTTTTAAAAAGAAAATTCACGATCATCTATAAAAAGGCTATAAACTTTTCCTTTGAGTAATTGCACTCAATTTGAACTAATAGAGATCTCGTAGCGAATGGGTTAAATACAATTTTCGTACACCTGATCCATAAATGGCACTCAACCCTATCCGAGTGTCAAGAGTTTCCAGTATCGACTGTGCGAGCAAAAGCATCCGGAGGGGGTGAAGCCAGGGAGTCGAGGAGGTCCAGCAGGGGTTGCGCAGGCTGGCCGCTGTCCGAAGCAGAGAATTTATAATGTGAAAAAAAACCGGGTGGCAGCGTCGGTTGTTTAAGCGTCGTCTCCCGCCACGGAGGAGACGCCGACGGGCAAATGGTGTGCGTAACGCGGATTCCGGAATTTATATTTCGAAAAATCGCCGAGCACCGACCGCGTGAATGGAGACGCGTGGCTTTTTGATAGCGACACCCCCCCCCCCCCTCTACCACCTCTCCCCGTGTCCGTTCGCTCTTTTTTCCACCGCGGTAAATTATTTTCTGACAATCGCCCGCTACGCTTTACGCCGTCAACGCCCCTGTTGGCATTGTTCCCCCGTTTGTCGTGGTTTGGCGAAAACTGTTCCCTTTCACTCGGGATTTTTCTCGCAGTCCTTTTCGGAAAACTCGCGTGTTTGAACTGATTATGTTAGTCGAAGCATTTTTCTATTAATTGGTGATAATCGAGTGACGTTGGGCGACTATGTTGAGGTTTGGAAAGTAGAGGAGGTTGTCTGGGATGAGGTTTGAATGAGATTGAATTTGTGAGAGTTTATAGAGATAAGGTTTGAATGAGATTCAATTTGTGAGAATTTGTATGAGATAAGGTTTGAATGAGGCTGCATTTGTGAGAATTTGAAAGAGAGGAACCTTGTATGAGATTGCATTTGTGAAAATTTGTATGTGAGCAGGTTTGAATGAAATTGAGCTTGTGAGAGTCTATATGAGATGAGGTCTGAATGAGATTGAGTTTGTGAGAGATTTTATGAGAGGAGATTTGAACAAGATTGAGTTTGTGTCATTTCATAACGAAATGATCCTTTGGAACTATTTGTGTAGAACCCAACAGTAATTCGACGTATTTCTATTACTAAATCGAGCCCCATATCACTGACAGAGTAGCAAAAAAACTATCAAATCTATCTATCTATCCTTTTACGTTTCCAATACCGAGTACTGACGAAAATAATAAGATTCCGAACCCGGACATCACAAATCCGTATCATTAGGTCAAAGATAAAAATTGCAAAATACGTTTTAAAATATCAATATCGTAAATACCTAGCCCATAAAATAAAAAGCTTCTCATAATTTTGTCACGACCAGGAATATAATTCAAAGCGACGTGAATTCGCATCAGCGGTCGCGAATTAAAAAGCATCTGTCCAGTTACCCGTGCGGGTATTTCAATTCTCGAAGCCGGACCCGTCTCGGTCGGTCAGGTGGCAGACGTCGGACGCGAAGTTAATTTCTACATCCTTAATCGAGTTCGATTGCGTCTAAATAGAGAGAGGGGGATGACACCCGGCTGCGGGAGGCGGGGGAGGAGGCGCCAACTTCGAGTCTGAAAATCCGGGTCAAATGTGTAAACAGGCGTAACAGACAATACAGAGCGCGACAGATACGAATTCGGAGTCGTAGGACCGAATCGAATCGTTACTCGAACGAACACCGCAAGCACGATGCTGGACAAATACCTTCGTCGAGGTCCTTCAGGAATCTCTGGAGTTTCGGCGGGTAGCGGTGGAATCCTTCGATACTCTAATTGGTGCATTCACGCTGGTGTTGGCCCTGTATTCCGGTTGCAATCTGTATGTACCAATTCGATTTTCGTCGGTTCCCGTGTATTCGTGTACGTCGGTGGCCCCCGGTGTCTCTACGGGAACCAATTTGAATTATGCCGATAATCATGTACGTGTCTTCAGGATCGAAATTCTTCGTTAGTCCAGTCGCGGTAATTAAAGTTGAAATTGCTTTTCAAGCGCGCCTGGAATTTCCGGGGCGCAACGAAGTGCCTTGAAAACGTCGCGAGCTTGTATCGCCATCGTGGTAATGCATTTTTGAGGATTTCGGAGGGGGGCAGAAGGGGGCAGGAGGGGGGAGGGAGGGAAATTAACTTCAAAGAGACCGTTTTACGAATTACCTCGCGTCTACCTTGGATTCGAAAAGTTTAAAATTCGACGGCGCTTTCGGGGGGCCCTCAGTGTTCCCCGAATCGGGGCTTGATTATTCCAATTACAGGTGTCGATCGATTACCGTTGCTGCGATCCTATGTCATGTTTCGATTTGGAAACTATTGTGCTATGTAGTTTCTTCTAGATTAAATTCAAAGAAATTTATGTAATATGTTTTTATTTTTAATGGATTATGTAATCGTCTTTGTTAATGACAATCTTTTGCCATTTATTATGCAAGTGTTCAATAAGTGATCGATAAAAAGCAATTGGTACACAGTCAGATGATGTATAATAAATAGACCGCGGATCTTTATATGCGAAATAAAATCTTCACAAAAATTGAACCTAAATAGGAATTTATTTTATTCTGCAAATGTTATAACATGAACTTTACTTTCAATTTTTTATATATTCTTGTATATTGTTTGCATTTTGTTGGTTATTGCAAATTCAAATTTAAAACTACATGAAACACAAAGTTGAGAAATCCGATTGAATAATGTATATTTTGTTTATTTATTGTCACATCGGCATGTTAGCGATCACTGTGAGTTACATTGTTTAGACTTCTATAAAATACATATGTGAGTCATAAATACTATACACAAATAATTACTTATAATTACGAAGCGAATTCCTTACATTTAACAATAATAATTAATAATTTAATCGAGGTACCCTGTTCATTTCTGGTTTATATTTCTTCTGATCTCTTGTCGTTTTAACTGTTCTTCAATAATATAAATTCAAGTAAATATCGCAGAATGTATAAATACAGATGTGGCTTTCATCTAATGGTATTTAGAAAATTTTTAGATATATTAGGTAGACGGGAAAATACTGTCGTTTCTTCTACATTAGATTCAAACAAATTTTTAATAAATTTCTATTTTTAATCAATTACGTAATCGCCCTCGTTATCAACAGCCTTTTGCCATCTAGTGTTCAAATTTTCAATGCCAGATCGATAAAAATCATCGAGCTAATGTGTATTTTAAACAAGTATTTAAAATTGCAAAAACGGCATTACTTTCCAGTCCACCTAATACAAAATTTATAAGAAGGAATAGTGAAAAAATGATCGCCAATAATATTACAATTTTTACGTGACTGGTGAATCGACACATGCAGTGAACTCTAACCTGACCCAAGTCACAAGAAGCGTACATATCTTAAAACACACGCATTCAATTCAAGTTAGTTTCAACGTCTCGCCAGTGAAGAATTCATCCCCGACCCTCCTCTACTACAAAACCCGTCGCAGCATCATTTTCCCGTTCGTTCGAGCAGAAACACGCAGTAATCGGTTCCATCGATGCGGTGAAAACCCCTCGACGCCGGCAGTCGGCCCCGATGATCGCGTAAATTCGAAACGATCATCTTTGAGCCCCGTCGCACCTCGGCAACTCGTTTGTATCCATCGAAGAGTCTTGCCGGTACCCTCCTCTCGCATTCTTCCTGCTTCCTTTCCGGAGGGTTGGTATATCGAGCGCCAATCACCACGCATAATCTGCGTGCTCATTATTACTAGGACTGCAAGGGGACGAGCATGCATGTCCCTGTACTCGCGTTCATTATGGAGACGATATGGAGCATTGTTTGCGGAACGAGAGGGTGAGCGCCACGACGACCCTCGTCGTCTCTGACCCCCGCTGACGTCCCCCTTAATGCGATACCGGCTCCCTTTCCTCCGACCCTCATCCTCCCCCCACGGGTCTCTTTCGCGTGTCTAGCTGACGAGTCTCGAGCATTCTTCTTCCCGCGCACTCTCGCGCTTCCTGGAGCACCGTTCTGCGGCGACACGCGTACAACTAAACTACTTATCTCGGATCCAGGCGTGCGTTTTTTTTTCCTTTTTTCTTTTTTTTTTCATTCGCGAAAGATTTCCATGCCACGTCCAACAGACCCCGCCGGGGCGACGCAGTGGGCGGCTGGTGACGGCAGCGACAAAAGCCTCGCAAATTGCTCCAAGTAATTAGAACACGTGTGCCCGATACTTACACCCCGGGCGACGTCATTCCGATTGCGATCGAACCATTCGTTCCGGATTCTGAACGTCCGGCGGGGGCGGACGATATGATTTTTTAGCGAATCGGGCCCCCGAAGAGAATTCATAGTGGGGGGCGCTTCGAATCTGCAGTGTTGTTGCGAAACTTTATTTCTGTTGCGACAGTGGATTGTGCGTTTTTAAACGGAATTCTTGAGATGCTATAACGCATTCCAAGTAAAATATTTATGTAAAAAATTCGATTGTTTTCAATGATTTTTTTCTATTGATTCAGGTATTTCATCACTGAGTCATATGAGTATGTTATGATTAGACTACGGGTCTTTATGCAAAATGAAATTTTCGCGAACTTGCCTACAAAAAGTGAACCTAATTTTATTTTATTCTGCAAATATTATAATATAAACTTTACTTTCAATCTTTTTTATATTCTTGCATATTGTTTGCACTTTGTAGTTTCATGCACATTCAAATTTTCTATAAATGCATAAAGATTCGCAGTCTAGTTATGATCGTTGCAATTATTGTCTGAAATATTTCAAACGGAATGGTTTAAGCTAATTTTAAATGAAATTAATAAGAAAATGTGAAATGCATTGAATTTCAAATTTAGATTTGATAGTTTGAATTTGTTGTGAGTGTATGAAATGGAATGTATTCGTTTTTTATAGTGACTGCTAGGTAATTAGCCGTGGAAGATGCTGAGATTAGTGTTATTAACAGAGTTTGAAAAGGAGGAAGTTACTGAATTTGGCACGTATATTTTTTTTTTTTTTTATTTATTTTGTTTTTCATGGTGATTCCTAGAAGCGTTTAACCAATGGTCTTTGAATACAAGAGGGTCTTTTTTAAACAGAGTCTATTTTATGAAAGTAACATATTTTTTCTATCACACAATGTGATAAAATCGGATTAGAATAAAATCACCTTAGAATAGTGAATCACTTATAATATTTCTATCTATTGTACATAATATAGTACGTTGCTTTTTTTCTGTTTTTTAACTTCGTCGTCAACACAATGCAGCCAATTAAATCAACATAGGGACTCAACGTTAAAAATATTCCAAACTTAACTTCTTTTCCTTCGCATCAGCTCAAGTTTCAATTTCAATTATACTACTTCTAAAATCAATGTCAATACTTCTGAAACTGAAGGATTGAGAATGCATACATACAGATGTAGCTTTCATCTAACGGTAATTAGAAAATTAAAAATCTTTCATTTTTAATATTTTTGAAACTGAAGGCTTGTTTAATCTACGCGACATCTAAATAATTAAACCCCCCAAATCTTTCAATTTCAATATTTTTGAAACTGAAGGCTTGTTCAATCTACGCAATAGATAAATAATTGAACCCCCCAAAATCTTTCAATTTCTATATTACTAAAACGGAAGGCTTGTGCAATCTATGCAAAAGATAAATAATTAAATCCCAAAAACCTTTCAATTTTAACATTTCTGAAACTGAAGAGACTTGTGCAATCTATACGTTAATAACTAATTAAATCTCCCAAATCTATCAATTTCAATATCTCTGAAACTGAAGGCTTGTGTTACCTATACAATAAATAAGAAATTCAACCCCCAACGTATTTCAATTTCAATATTTCTAAAACGGAAGGCTTGTGCAATCTATATAATAAATAAGTAATTAAATCCACTACATCTTTCAATTTCAATATTTCTGAAACTGAAGGCTTGTGTTACCTATACAATAAATAAGAAATTCAACTCCCATAATCTTTCAATTTCAATATTTCTGAAACTGAAGAGACTTGTGTAATCTACGCAACAGCTAAATAATTAAACCTCCCAAATCTTTCAATTTCAATACCTCTTAAATAGAAGACCTCTCCAATCTACGCATCAGATAAATAATTAAATCCCCAAAATCTTTCAATTTTAATATTTTCGAAACTAAAGGCTTGTTCAATCTACGCAACAGCTAAATAATTGAAGTCCCAAAATTGTTCAATTTCAACATTTTTATGAAACTGAAGATCTCTCCAATCAACGCAATAAATAAATAATTAAACCCCCTAAATCTTTCAATATTTCTTCAACGGAAGACCTCTCCAATCTATGCAACAGGCAAATAATTAAATCCCCAAGATCTTTCAATTTTAATATTTTTGAGACTAAAGACTTGTTCAATCTACGCAATAGATAAATAATTAAACCTCCCAAATCTTTCAATTTCAATGCCTCTTAAATAGAAGACCTCTCCAATCTACGCAACAGACAAATAATTAAATCCCCAAAATCTTTCAACTACAATATTTCTGAAACTGGAGATCTCTCCAATCTACGCAACATCTAAATAATTAAACCTTTCAAATCTTTCAATATTTCTCAAACTGAAGACCGCTCCAATTTCCAATCCCAATTTTCCCCGTACACTTTCCCGCAAATCCGTCGCATCCGTGAATCCGGTGCCTCATTTGTCTCTCGTGTTCGCGCCCAACCGACCGCTCATATCCAAGAGCCTCCGCGTCTCGGGGAATTAAGCATCGGGCCCGTCAACGTGGAGAAAAAAAATTGCTGCATCGATTCGCGCTCGATATGCACGAGCCTCGTTATTATTCCTTGGTCTCGTAGGTCGGCGTGCTCGGATAGTCGTTTAAATGCTACATTCGACGGCCAGGCGCGCAGACGGAGAAAGAGGAAAGCGGATTCCTTGCACGGCGACGGTTACGCGCACACGCGGTTCGCGGCCTGGTTATGAATATGCATTTTCCTCCGTTAAGTACGCGCAGATTGCGTCGCGATACAGTCGCCGGCCGTTCATTATTGTCGACGGCAGCCAGCCGCCATCGAGACACTCCGCCCCCCTAACCCCGGCCGAAATTCCCCGCCGAAATTAGCGGGACGCTAATCAATCGCAATCACGCAGGTGTCTGGTCCCAGTGACGAGCTAAGGATCCTCTGTACCGTGCGAATCGCGCTGAACGACGCGAATTTATCGAAGGCCAGCAAGTGTCTCACCAGGTGAACCCTTGCGGGGTCCATTTTGTTATTGGAGAATGGATTTTGTAATTCGAAATATTAAACAGAAAATAATATCGTTACTTTTGTATTAAATTCAAGTGAATTGATATAACATGTTTTTATTTTTAATAGATTATGTAATCCTCCTCGTTAACAACCATCTTTTGCCATCTAGTATATGTATGTTCAATACCTGATCGATAAAAATTATGTGGTATACAGTGAGCTGATAAATAATGAAGAAATATTGATATTCTCCTAATATTACTCCAAGATGTTTGAGAACTTCACTGCCAAACGAACATTCTTGAACATTTCTGCTAATTCCGCCAAGGATGAAATATTATTTGGACTATTGGAGTGTCTACGTAATGAAACATTTATCGTGGTATTTATTAACTACATCGAAATTCAGAAATTTCATTCAAACTCATCTCCTAATTTTCTGGATTAATCTGTTTAGTTCTCGAGTGAAAAACACTGTCACCCATAGTGACCCATGGGTGACACGACGATCAATCATTCCGGAACTACAAAGTCCAATTCGTAGCTTCGGAAGCGACTAATAATAGTTGGAAATGTATTAGAGCTGTCATTATTAAATTAGACCATGCTCTCGATATCTCGGCCGATAGTGGTTACCGCGTTAAACTCCATGAAGATTTCAACATGTTCCATTTCTGCTTTTATTTTTGACACAATAAATCGATACGATTAAGGAAGGGAATAATATTACTTCGATAAAAAAAACAATTAAGAAACCAATAACGGTGCATTATCCTAATTGAATTCTATGTTGAGGCGGCATTAAATTATAAAAATCTTTAGAATTCATGGCTGTAGCTGTCATGAATATGGTAGTCACTATCCTTGAATAATGATCAATCAGCAATTTATATAAAGAATTATTCAAAAGAAACTCTGTGATTCTACTTCTCAATAAAATATTATTTTTATTCTTCTTTGATCTATTTTTCACCATATACAGAAAGAATACGAAATACGTTCTGTTCCTCTTTTCGTTCTTCTTGTGTGTGCCACGTGCAATATGCATAAAACTTGTTTCTTTAATTTGCTCATATATTCTTTCATAATTATATTTTGTTTTGTTTCTTATAGACATTGTCATTTCTTTTCTTTTTAATTAATATATACATTTTAATAAGAAGTGTATGTGGAGATCCAACCATGTTTTCGAAACCTCAAAAATGAACTTTAAAATACAAAAATATATAAACGCATAAGTTTGTTCATATACATCTTTATAATGAAAAATTCATTTGGCAATATCAAAACTATTATTTAATTTAGTCAAACTTCTTCAATAGACATAGAGCGTACGAATATTTATGGTATTGACTGTATGCACATAAAATATAATTCAAATTCAAAGAATGAATAAATTATATGCACTTAATATTAATTGTACCTTCGCGGCTTCAAATTCTACTTAAAATAAAATTGATAACCAACCTTCATGAGTTTTGATATTACCAAATGAATTTTTCATTATAAATACGTATATGAATATTCATTTTACTTAAACAAATTTCTTCAAAAGATATAAAGGGTACAAATATTTATGAGTCCGACTGTGTATCAGAATTTGAACAAATAATTTTAATTTCTTTAATGAGACATGTACGATTTAATCGTGTAACGTCTCTAATAATCTATAACAACATTGATGACTAGACTGCGGATCTTTATGTATTTATAGGAAAATTGAATATGCAAAAACCTACAAAATGCAAACAATATGCGAGAATATAAAAAAGATTGAAAGTTCATGTTATAACATTTACAGGATAAAATAAATTCTTATTTAGGTTCAATTTTTAACTGACCTCGAAAAGGAGGAGCTTACTCAATTCGACATGTATATTTTTTTTTTATAGGCACGTTCGCGAAGATTTTATTTTGCATAAAGATCCGCAGTCTATTGATGACCCTTTACCACCAATCTAAAATATCAAATCCCTTACAAATCTGCGCAAACAAATTTGGCCCATGTAGGGTTAAAACTAGTCGTTCGTCCCATTACAGTAAAAATAGATACAAATGAACGTCGGCAGGTTTACTGTAAATAAACATTAAAAATGACGATCGAACGTTCGCCAATCGATACTAAAGAATCCCGAAGCTGCTTTGAATTTTTTGAAAGCGCCTTTACTCTTCTATCCAGCGTTTGGCCTCGCGCGGAGTAAAAGAAACTCGTCCAAGGGGTCGCGTAGCTGGAAAGCGTCGTTCGTGAAGTGCCAAAATGTAAAAGGGTGGCGTTACTCGATTCCAAACGGTTGCCCTTGGTTCTCAGTCCCTTCTGCGCCTGGCAACACTTCCGCGGGCACGATCCCCGAGAGGGCGAGGTAAATAGGAGGAAAAGAGGAGCGCGGAAAGAGGTAGAGCGTGCTCGCAGTTCTCTTGTTTGTAATTATTCATGAACAAAGGCCTTGATAATTGTGCTGCTTGATTGCACACTCGTGTACCTATGAGCCGGCAAAGACTTCTGCGACGTATGGAAATGCGCGGCGTGTTTTTATTGTCGCCCCCTCTTTCCCGAATAAATTCGAGAAAGACGCCCCGAGGGCTCTCTCTCTCTCTCTCTCTCTCTCTCTCTCTCTCTCTCTCTCTCTCGCCCTCTCTCCCTCTCTCCCTCTCTCCCTCTCTCCCTCTCGCGTATTTGAAATCGGATTCTTTTTTTTTCCTTTCTCCAGTGACGGCGAATCTGCTCGATATGGCATCGCAAATTGTATTTCGTAACGTTGATAAATTAGCAGGAAGCATTTACAAGCGCCGTTCGACTTTCCTTCCTCGCTTCTTTTTCTCTAGAAAGCGAGGCGCGAATTCCTCGGCTGTTTTAGTTGGAGATTTGTGGATCGGTGGGAGCAAAAGTGTAATGAAAATGAGGGAAAAAAGTCCCGCGGAGTCGACCGAGGAAACTCGCTCCAGCTGGGAATTAAAATGTAATATTTATGTAGGAATCAGCCTCTTCGGTATTTCTACTTCGGAATTCTCCTGAAGATCTTCGATCTCCGTTTTGCATGCTTTATGCATTCGGGTGGAATTCGTACTTTCACTCGTCTTCGTCTGATTTTATACTTTTTCGTTTTGTTTTAGGAATAATTGCGTAGATCATGGAAATCATGAATTTATTTTTACTTGGTTTAAATTCGTGGCTATAGTTCAGGAAAGAAAATCATTCGAAAGAAATTCTGAAAATATCTTCTGACAAAATCACCATTATCCTCTATGTTCTCCATAAAAGAACGCAGTAAGCGTAAAATACCAATGAGCCATCATTAATCCTTTGACTGCGAAAAGCGTATATATTCGACCTCAAGAAATGGGCTCAGAGAAATGTTCATATTCGTTGAATCAATTTTTAAGAAATATCAGCGTATAGGGGATGATGAGACGAAACTTTTCTGTATGTACAGATTATTCATAGGATGCTTAGTTTCAGAAATAAAAATTGAAAAGTTAGAATATCGTTGCAATTTAAAGTTGAATTTCAGGAAAAGGATCTTTTAAGTTTTCAATTTTTATCTCTGAAACTAAACATCCTACAAATAAACTGTAAATATAAAAAAGTTCCGTCTTATCATCTCCTATAAGCTTATATTTTTTTTAAACTCACACCTCTACGCTTTTCAGAACTTCCAGCAAAAATAATCCCGCAATCAAAGGGTTGATGAACACATTAGCGAATTAATTAGCGAAAATATTTTTCGTAACAATTGCTCGGTCGAATTACAAATATCGAGGTGATGTATCGCTAAGTATCGTGACGTGATAACCCCTGTTCATTCGCGTCGGGCCTGGCAACGCTAGTTTTCAGCTAACGTCCACAATAACAGTCAAGAAAATTGTTTCGTCGCAATTTATGAATGGAATATTAGCGCGCATAGCAAAGCGGGTAGCCGACGCAAATCTAGCGAGAATAATGCGGCGCGGAGTGCGGCTGCGACGATGGGTACGTTTAACCCAGTGACTCGGCCGTCGACGTCGGGGACGTAGGAAGAAAGGAGCGTCGCGACGCTAGAAATAGGCGGGCGTGCTTTCCCTCTCGACTGGCGGAGGCGCCGTTCCCAATAAGAAAACTGCAAACTTGGCGGCCAAGTTCAAGTCGCTGCCATTCAGTGGCGAAATGCCTGAAACTCTTGAAAGTGTGATCCCGTTTTGCATTGCGCGCCTCTGCCAGCGCGAGAATTTCGTTTCCTTGTCTCGATGTTATTCGAGGGTTTAAAAATAATCGTCGATTACCGCGATGCGAGACTTCCCTTATACGCAAAATGGCCACAGTAACGAACACTTCCACGTTTAAAAATGCTTGAGAAAACTGAAATTAATTAAAACGTGGTATTTTTATTGTTTGGGATTGAGTACAATAATTCCTATTGGAAATTATATATTGATCTTTGAGACATGTATTATTTTAGGTTTGACCTTTTATCGGGGAAAAATAAATTTGTTATGAGACGATTTAACGGGGATACGTGAAATCTACAAATTATATTATTGGTTCCTCCGATGAAAATAATAATGGAGTGTAATAAAAAGTGTAGCTCTGGGATGAAATATTTTACTTACTAATTCCTATGGACACTTCTAGGCCATATACTCTGATTATTCATATCGTTTAGTACTTTAAGTAGACCAGAAATATGTATAAACAGTGCAAATAATTCGTTCGTTTTAATAATAGTATATTAACCTGCTTGAAGCTTAACTACACCCTTCAGGATTTAATTTCACAAAGTCACCACGCGTCCTTTTCGAATCAAATTGTGATGTAGGTACTAAAAATTTAAATATCGTCAAATGATATAACATTAAGAAACTTGTCTATTGATAAAATTAGTCTAACTAAAATTAGGTTTGATGTTTCCAAATAAATGATTCATTATAACCATATGCACGAATAGACCTTACAATATTTATAAAGAATTATTATTTATTAATAATAATTAATTCATTTAGACAAATTTCTCCAATAATCATAGAATGTACAAATATTTATTGCACAGTATATCGATATTTCGTAAAATAATTCTACTTTTTTCATAAGATATCATACATCTTAATTATATAATATGTCTGATAACTAACAACAATATCGACGATGTCTCAATCTGAAAAATCCAAGTAATTGCCTCGCAAATTGTCTGCAGAAACAATAAATTATCCCATGGAGGGTTACTTTGATCGATCTCAGAATTTATCACAATGTAAAACGTCACATTTTGAGTAAACGTTCAATTTCTGTAGCATTCTACGAGCTCACGCTCGCACCTCGAGTCTCGTACACATCTTGAACGTAAATGTATAGTGCATTATCGTTACTTATTCCCCTGGTCGGCCGTACAGATGCGAAACCGTGACGTTTTTATTTTCAACGTTCTACTTAGAACGCTCGGCGAAGGAAACGTCACACTCACTTGCACACCGCGTGCCGAGAGTCGTATCGTAACTTTAAATTATGCCATTTTGCAACTCGTTTCGTAACTGGCATCAATTATTTCGGGTGAAACGGGGCGACAAGGAAAGTTTCGAACGAGTGGTCCCTCCCCCCCACCTGGTACAATGAAAAGTCACCCTGTATTGCGTTTTGCTCTTTTGGCCAGCGTTATTACACTTTTTCGTCAAACCCCGTGTTGTACTTTTCTTAGCTTTTGGGTTTATCTTCTGTGTTCCGTGGTATCCGTATTATGATGAACTCAATTTTGTGACAGTTGTTGGAAATGCAAAGACGTAGATAAGGGTGTGTGTTGAGAAGTGGTCAATTTAAGGGTAGTTCAGGTATCTAAATTACTGATAGGATAGTTTGGTTAGGTTCTGAGGTGTGAAAAAAGGTGATGAAGTTTGGATTTTCTGATTTTTAAGAAAATGAATTTTAAATAGTCGTAGGCTAAAGAAAATATAAAATGGGTGGGCCTTTGAGGTTAGGTTTAGCGCTATGAAAAAGCTGATAGAGTTCGGAGCCTCTGATTTTCACTAAAATGAATTTTAATTAGTAATAGTCTGAAGAAAATATCAAATGGATCTTAATTCTTCGCACTTCATCCCCTACAGATAGTTTAATTATGAGACTTTGAGGTTAGGTTTTGAGCTGAGAAAGAAACATATGAAGTTCGGAGCCTCTGGTTTTCACTAAAATGAATTTTAATTAGTAATAGTCTAAAGAAATCATCGAATGGATTTTAAAAAATTTAAATAAAAGCGTCAGTTGCTCCCAACAGTGGATTATTATTTATCCGCACTTCATCCCCACAGAAGCTTTAATTACAACTCCATGAGGCTCCCAAATTCGCTACCCCTAACCTCCACGACGAGCTTCGTAACTGGCATCAACTGATCCAGGCCGTTTTTTCCCAACAAGACTGTCCATTTTTGTCCATCAGCACGGTTCAGCGAGTGAAAACACAGCCGTTATGGGCGAAATTTCTTGGACAATTCGCTCGCATATTTAATCGAGCCGCGCGAGTGTGGAACCCCGATAAAAATACGTGTAACGTCGTCCCTTTTGTGAACGAGACCCTCCCACGGGCTGGTTCCACCCCCTTTTTTAAATGAGTAACCGCTGGACGAAAATCAGTTGGACGTAAAACAAAAGGGCCAGACTGGCCAAACTTACTCGTCGCGGGGGTGGGATGAATGTACGCGGTTCGGCTGTTATTATTTTCGCCCACTTCGAGGGGGATCGCGACGAAGATCGATCCACGTAGGACGTCGTGAAACGGGCGGAATTAACGGGGGAATCCCCGTTGCAACTGGTACGGTAATTTTTATATTTTCGTACCGTCGTCCCTTGAACATCGCCGGCCATGAATGGATAATTAATCAACGGCCTAACGTTTTGAAAATCTCTCGTTTTTCTGTCGCTTTCAATATCAACGCGGCAAGACGAATATTCGCGTGATAATGCAGACGTGCGATGATAAACGAAATAATTATTTTTAGGAATTTAGGGAGGTTTCGATGAATTATTGGCCACGCGGGAGGATGAGAATAAGGATAATTGCGGAGATGACGGGTGGATTTCTTCGAAATTTTGGTTTATATATGAATTTATATATATTTCGGAGACAAACGTTAAGGTAATTAAATATTTGAAATAGCTAGTGGGAGTATTAGTTACGTAAATTGGTTTATTTATTGCAAATGTCCTAGTTATGGACTTATTGTTAGTTTACTTCTCAAGTATCAATATAGATCGAACGTATAATGGTTGAGGCAAATTTAGATGCATGGATATAAAGTAAATGAAATGAAAAAAAAATCTGAAAATCGTGAACAATTGCGTGTTCTCTGATTATTCAATTATTTTTTTTACCGTTATAGTCACTTCTTAGAAATACACTCTTACAAAAGTATAATAAGGTACGAATTAAAATAAAAAATGCCCTCATGAAATAAATACGATACAATAAATCCGTCACTTAGTTAATTAATATTCTATCGAATTTACGTGTGACGTCCATTCTCATTTCAAGAATATTGACTTCGAAACTTTATTTTAGACACCATGCCATCATTTAAGATACAAAATTAGACTATTTGCGTGAATTATTTCACGAGTTCCAATTTCATCTGTACTATTTATTCATAATTTTGATACGATGTAAGATAACCAATAAGTCTGGACCTCCTTTCGCTTATCAAAATTAGTTTTCAATTTTACCTAAAGTCCATATAAAACTTAACGTTACATTTATTAATAAAACTCCTCACACTTACTAATGGGGACTAATAAAAGTATGTCAGGAGGAGTATAAAAGGAAAATAAATCGTATCGAAAATATGAATAGTGGTACAGGTAGACAGTCTAATTCTGTATCTTGAATGTGTCTTAAAAATTGTGACTAAAATAGCGTCTAATAAATGAAAAAAAAATTGTTAATTATAAAAAGAGTATAAAAGGAAAACAAATCGTATTAAAAATATGAATAGTGACACAGGTAAAATTGGAACTTGCAAAATAATTCACGTAGACAGTCTAATTTTGTATCTTGAATGTGTCTTAAAAATGGTGACTAAAATGAAGTCGAATAAATTGAAATAAAAAGATATAGAGGATGAAATAGCTGTTTTCCCTTACGACGAATGGAATTCTACGAAAAGGCACCGCGATAATTCCCACCATAATTCACACATAAACGAAGTTGTTTGGAAACTGTATCCACCGATGATAATCGTGATCTGTGGCACGTGCGCGAGCATTAAATTTCCCGTTCCTCGGTGTTTTTTCTCCCAGTCGTTCGGTTGCACAACTCCATTACAAGAACAGGTTCGTGCCCCCGCTGATGGACAGTAACGGAACTGGTTCTTGGACGAAGTCGCGTGCGAAACGAACTCAGGCTCTTCCTTTTCGTCGTATCTGAACCTTTCGGAGCTCTCTCTTTCTCCTCTTCCCTGATCCTCGGCGAACCAGTGGCGCTTCTGGATTCAACGGCGCGAGCGACGAAATCAACGCTCATTTGTTTGCATAGGCGACGCTCGGATAACCTGTTAGTTTCAAAATTGCCGGACGGACAGTCTCCACCGAATGTCCAATAAAATTGAAAATCGTCTCCCCATCTCCTAGTACGTACGTGCGCTGCTCGCGATCTATGGAGTCGACGATCTGGAAATACTTGGGGGCTGTTTATGTATGAAAAACGTCTTATTCGAGGAATTCTCGAGTTTTTGGTAATTATTAAGAGGGAAAGGGGAAGAGAAAGTAAGGAAAATGAGGGTTAGATCTGGGGTTAGGTCTCGTGGATTGATACGATAGGGATGGTTAGTAGATTTGCTTCATATGGGAAGTGAGAGGAGAATATTCTTTTTTTTTTTTATTCGGCTATTAACACTGGTATGAGCTTATTAGAAACATGCTCATTACTGAGCATATTAGAGATTAAAGTATAATTAAATCAAATAGACATTACACAGAACTTAAACTTAGGTACAATTACTAAATGAGTACAATATTAGTAGTATGGAATGATAGTAGATTAGGAATAATTTGATGTTCTTCATTTTTGGGAATGTTCGCAAAAACAAAATTAATTTCGCGCCCAAGAAAAGGGCACAATAAAATCTCAAACTTTCGTGCCCTGCTCACCCCGCCCCGTAATGAATTAATATGAACAAGACACCATTTCTGTTCGTGAGAATGAAATGAAATCCTTGCAATAACATGTCACAATAAAATCCCAACGTTTCACATCTTCTTCGTATCATTTCTCCGATAATTTGAGCAAGACCTCGGAGACTTCTCACTTCTATCATGGACCAATCTGCCTCGACACGGTGTCTTTAACACATAAATTAATAAAATCCGTCCTCGGTCACTGGGAAACGCTTTTTCCGCTCAGAATATTCCCTCGTGAAGAGCGTACGAAAAATAATCGTTCGTTATGATTGGAACTCAAGCTCGGCGATATTCTCTCTCTCCTCGTCGCGAGCGTTCGTCCGCCAGGGCGCCATAGACACGAGCATAATAAGTGTTGATTCCGGCTCAGAAATTACTGTCCCTCTAATTCGGTGCTTTTTCACCGGCATCGCGCATCGGGACAGACGCTCGTGTCCGCCCGACGAAAAACGTATTTTCATTCAAATTACCGACGGAGAGCAATATTTTCGATATTATTAACCTCTCTGGATCGGAATGCACGGGGACACGCGCGCTCGCGTTTTTTTCCCCGCACCCTCTTTCGCTCTTCAAACGCTGCGTACACGTACGCGCGTCCCAGCGATGTGTACACTTTCAGACGCGGAGAAAAATGAAGGGACGAAGTGACGGGGGTGGAGGATATACACAGTGTCGCGTACAGGGTGTTCCAGCGATCGTGGCACGGCAGAGCGTTCGGAAATTAAACAGGGGAGGTGCAGTCGAGGGTTGATAGGGAGGACGGATATGTTAGGATTGTTTCGGACGCTAGTGAGACACTAGTTGTTAGAGGTGATAGAGAAATAGTTTGTTGTACTGTTTGTTGCACTTTTGGGGAAATTTAGTTATTTTTGAGATTTATTTGAGGGGTTTTAAGAGATTCCGACCGGTTTTAACCCTTTTTGGATTTGAGAGGTGACTTTCAGTTGCTACTAGATTCGATGCAGTAAATCTATCAGCAATAATAATTAATGTCTTTGAAACTCGAAGTGTTAATAAGATGATTGTCGGCGAGGTAAAGGTGACCTGATTTTCAAATCTCACATTAGTTTGCAATCACGAATGGGGCTACATCTGCGAAGTCAATCTAAGTTTAGCATTCGTGGCAATAAAATGATGAAACATCTAGAGTTGATGGTAGATATCAGAAAAATATGCCTCGAGTGCAAAGGGTTGAAGATTATGGTAACGAATGTATATTTGAGAAAACTGAAATATCGTGTCACCCATGCAGAGAGGATGGGTAGGTTACGACACTTGCGGACACTTCGTGAGCAGTTATTAGGGGCGATAGAGAAAAAGTTTGTTGTATTGTTTTGTTCGAAATTTGATTATCTTTAAGATTTGTTCGGGGAGTTTCAAGAGATTGTGACTGGTAATGACTCTATATTTAAAACAACTAAAACATTACGACGCACCTTCAGATCACAATCAATTAAACCCACCCATATCCTAATCATTTTTTCTCTTGACCGAAGTCTATATAAACAAATGTTCGCGTCTACACTGTCGACAGATTTCACCACGAAGATTCACCCCCGTGTACCGCGTCACCTTATATTCGCAGCAAACGCATTTCTCCAGTCGAGGGAGGGCAGCCGGCTATTCGGTTCGGTTCGGTTCGGTTCGGTTCGGTCCGGTCGTCTCTCGTATAAATCAGCTATGCTTATCGGTATTTCATCGAGCCGGAGGTGAACTCATTTCGTTCTCTCTAAATACGAACCTTTTTTTCGGGGGCAAAAACCTATTTCGATTAAAATGGCGCGCGCGTTTCGCATTTTGCCGGATTATAAAAGGTTGCCCTCGCCCTCCTGCCCCCCTCGCCCCATGGGTCCGCCATCTCCCCCCCCCCCCTCTCTGTTCTGAACGCGGGCGCGTTCTGTCCGCCGACTGCTCTACGAATTCAACCCCCCTCGATGCCGCTCCCTTGCACCCTCTCCAACCCCCGTTCCCGTCCATCCCTGCCGCCCGTGAATTCCGCGCTTTTTTTTTTTACTTTATTTCCTTTTTGTTTTTTCATTGATTTGGCTCCCAATCAGATACCGCCTATAGCGGGGCTGGTCGAAATTTTTGCGCGGCTCTCCCTTTCGGTGCTACCGTCGTCGTTCGAACGGACGCCGGTTGTTTTCGGCGTTGCTCATTCCCGATTCTCGCGTTATCCTTCTGCTTGGCGTTCCGAGCTTTTCGGGGGTCGACAAACGTTCGTTGTGTTATTGCTTCCCTCCGCGCCTTTTGATTTTACTGTATGCTCGAGTGGTAGTCGAACGTTCTTTGTTTCGGAAAAGTTTCGAAAAAGCCTCGATAGAAGAAATGTTCAATTTTAAGTAGACTTTTACATAAGTTACGAAAATCGGTAAAAGTTCGTATTTTGTATGGATTAGTATTCGAAGCTCAAGATTTACAAATTAACATTGTAGTTTTTATAGTGAGACACTAAGTGTATACGATATTGGTTGAAATAGTAGCCTGGTAGCTTAGATAATTTTTTTTTGTTATATTAAAGTTTGGTGGTGGAGCTTTTATATTATAGAAGGATAATGTATTCTTTAGTTGCTTCTTTTAGTTCAGTTTTTTAGTTAGTTCTATTCTTTTAGTTGTTATTCTTTTGTTTGATGGTGTAGGACAGTGTTGCTTACAAGTTTGAATACATAGTAATTTACAAGTTAACATTGTAGTGTTTATAGTGAGACACTAAGTATATATGATATTGGTTGAAATAGTAGCTTGGTAGCTTAGCAAATTTTTTTTTTGTTTTTTTTTTTGATTACATTAGAGTTTGGTGGTGAACCTTTTATATTAAAGATCGATAATCTATTCTTTGTTTGATGGCGTAGGACAGTGTTGCTTACAAGTCTGAATACAAACTAATTTTCAAGTTAACATCTCACTCCTGTTCTGAATATTTCCAGACACCATTCAATATAAACAAAACTAAATAGATCTTTATATCTTTGTATCTTCTCAACAAGGAACCACTTAAAGTCCCCAAACCTGAACCAACAACACCGAAAACAATAATTACTCCCAAATTATTATATACGATTCTCCTCTCATTTCATTTCCATCGCCCGCCGCGTCAAAGGCGACGTTCCTTTGAGCATAATTCGTAATAAATTCGAAACTAATTCGGTTATACCGCCCCCCTTTCCTCCCCTCGCGTTGGCTCGCGTACGCGCATAAAAATATTCTCCCGAACCGTGTTTTATTTCGACGCCGGCATGAATTTTTTTTCGTCGTCGGCCTTTTAATTCGGTTTTATCTTGTGCATTATAAATCGTAAGTTGCCGTTCTGTATTTTTTTTTTTTGGCGGTGGTTCGTTGTCGATGTAAAAATCGAATCGGAAATTTCGCCATGGCCGCCGAATTTTTGCAACGCGGCGCCGTTAGAGGGACGCCTCGCGATAGAGATAATAGAGCGACGTAAATCGAGTTATATTTTCGAATACACTGTGACAGGCCGAACTGTGGAGCCTGGAAAAAAATTGCGCGCTCGCTAACGAATCGTGATCCCCCCCCCCGTCCCGTCCTGCGGGCCCCGCTTGTCGTCCCCCGGCTGTCGCGGAATCGTTTCCGTCCTTCCGCGAAATTAGGCGGCATTAACGATCCTACCTGCGATTAATTGCGAGCCGTCGTGTCCGCTGGGCACAAACGAGGACGTACCGTCGCTGTTTACCCAACGCATCAGTCTCGAGCTCTGCGAGTAGTCGAGGGAAGTATTCCTGCGAGATCCTCGAACGCCAGATCTGAGGATTCGGTTGGTAGAGTTTGCTGTGGAAAGAATGACCGAGGTGTGGACGATCGGTAGCGACAGATTATGGAGTTGTAGATGTATTTTGGGCTTGCGTGAATGTTGAAGATGGGGTGGAGATGGACAGGGGGAGGAAGAAATTTGGGGGTGGTTAAGTTGGTGAGGGTGGAAGGAGTAGATGGATTGGTAAATATATGTGTTTCGAGGATTTTTGGTTTTAATTGTTTAGGGGTTGGGTAGAAAGGGGTTGTGGTTGGGTATTTTAACCTTGGATGGAAATTGGGAATCTGGTCCTGGATTCTGGAAAATGGGGGAGAAAGAAGGACTCAATTTGGTGGTGGTGAAAGGAGTAGGGGAATTGGTAAATGTATATATTCTGGAAATGAGGCTGGCAGTTTTTAATTATTTGGATGTTGGATAGAAAGGGGTCTGTTTGGATATTTCAACCTTGGATGGAAATTGAGAATCTAGTCCTGGATTCTGCAAAATAGAGTAGAACGAAAGACTCAATTTGGTTGTGATGAAAAGAGTAGATAGATTGGTAAATATAAAAATTTCGAAGATTTTTGTTTTTAATTGCTTAGATGTTGGATAGGAAGGTCTCTGGTTGGATATTTCAAACTTGGATGGAAGTTGAGTATCTAGTCCTGGATTCTATAAAATGGGAGACGATACAAGGACTCAATTTAGTTGTGGTAAAAGGAGTTCATTGGTAAATGTACGTATTTACAAAATGATGTTGTCAGTTTTTAATTATTTAGATGTTGGATAGGAAGGTCTGTGATTGGATGTATTTTTTGAGGTTAGGTCTTTTAAGAATGTTTCAGGTTTTCATCCCAGTACAAGTCAGAACAGGGCCCAGGTCACTTATCTCACACTAGCTCGTGCAAATAAAATTTCACATAGTCAAGAAATTTGTATATTTTCTATTAATACGAAGAACTACAATAGCTATTAATACTTAAGATATAATACTAAACGATACATGCAAGTTCTATAAATTTGCTAAAGCATTGAACAAGCACAATTTACTATTCCAAGGATGAGAATCACATTTACATAAACAACCAGACGCTTTGGAAAATGTGGTCTCTGATAACGTAGACGTTGATGCGAGCTTCAATAAAATAAAAGAGTAAATTATTACATTTCAAATGGACTCACCAATGGAGCTCATCTAATAGCCCCTGCCTAATTTCTAATACATCTAATAGACCCTGCCTATTTAAACTAATTGAAACAACGAAGAACACCGCACCCAAGATCTACAGGACAAAACGCAATAATATTATATAATTAATAATAATTTAGCTCACTCCAACAGCTCAATTTGATTAACAGTTTCGATACGATTTCCATCCACCCGTCGCCGAAGATGTACATAGCAACGTCATTGGGTATTTAATTATTTGTCAAATTGCAAAGTACAAACACCGGTGAACGAGCAGTTAATTCGACGGAAGGTAATTAGATCTTAACTGTCCCGTCTCAATCGACCTCGTAGCGGGATGATAATGGAAGAAATGAAATTGGACTCGACGATTGATTGAAACGGGGAAATGAGAGACGGAAAGGTATCCGTAGATGAATGCGAAAGAAGAACTAAAACGATGATGTGGAGTGACTCGGCTGAAAGCGTCCATCGGAACGGCGATACCATCTTCTTGTATTATAGATTGCCTCGGCTGTGAGTGCGATCGAATTCGTAATAAATTTTTGTTGCCCTGTCACTGGTCGAATTTAACGCGATAATTACACTCGCGCGTAGGGAAACATCTAGTATTTCATTCAAGGAGTTCAGATTGTCGCTTCGTAGCCTATATTTCTGTCCAATTCTTCAGCAATCTCTTCATTTTCTAGGTTTATATTATTTTTACAGCGACAATCGTATGTTATTCTGTCATAAATTATTTAATTTCTTTGGAATCTTTCGTAGTAAAATATTCCAGCCAGTAATGCGAGACTTCTATGCTTTCTTATTTTCAAGAAATAATTCTGCGAATAAAACAATACTTTTTCTCCCATGATCAACGTTCATCAAGTTCGACTCCACCCTATTCGAGTCTTAATTCACGCAATACTGACTTCGCTCAAACAATACAAATTTCTCCCATTAAAACAAGTGTTCCCGTAACACGATAAAATATGCAAAAGCGTGTGATACAAACAGGGAGGCGCATTAAGGTATTGAAAATATCGACTCGACCGAAACGCGCGTTTAATCGCATGACTCATCGGACACATCACCGGTCGTAAAGCAATCGTTCAGTCGTCTCGCTCGAAAACAATCTCAAATAAAAATTCGTAATAATCAACGATGGCTTTTATATTCGCCTACTGTCCCAATCAGAGTGGCGCGTGAACTACGGTATCTTTTATTGACGATTTAGAGCTACGGTGTCCTCTATAAACATTTATTTCGGCCGTGGCACTTGACTTCTTCAAATAATACAAATTGATGCTTACAATTAGAAATGCGGACACAGTAAACGTGCTTGTAAATTGTTCTTATAATTATTATTTTTTAAAAGAATCTAAAATAAATTTCCAAGATGGAGGTTATATACAAATGTAAACAAAAATACGTGGCTAAAAGCGTTATATTAAAAAAAGATCTTCTCTCAAGCATTCCTTACTGTGTAAATCAGAATGGTGGGTAAATTATAGTTTCTTTTATAGATAATTTAAAGCTACAAGGTCCTCTATAAATATTTATTTCGGCCATGACATTTTACCTTAAATAATACAAATTGATACAAATAATACAAATAATAATAATACAAATTGATTTTAATTAGAAATGTGCACATATTAAACGTGGCTCTAAGTTTTTCCCATAATCATTATTTTCTAAACAATCTAAAATAAATTTGCAATACCCAGGTTGCCTACAAACACAAACAAAAATGCACGAGCAAAAACTTGATACAGAAAATAGATCATCGCGCGAGCATTGCTTGGCCTTACGCGTAACTCGATCTCGCCGACCATTTATAATCCCAGCAAAGCACGGATTACGTCATCAGCCTAATAAAGCACAGATTACGTTGTTAATTTTGACAGCATTCCTTACGCGTAATCCAATCCTATAGATAATTTATAATCCCCGGTTCGACTGCGTTGGGCGCAATGACGTCGTTGGAAAACGCGAACCGGCGCGGACGGGGAACGACGTCGCCGGGCGATCGGTATAAAGGTAGCCTGTTGTTATTTTAGGAGAATAGAACGAGTTGCCAACGAAATGGGTTATTCCAAGCCGTTGATTTTCTCCTGTTACTGGGAACGAAACGCGGGGAGAATATCATTATAAAACGCCAAGTCACGAAACCGGCCATTCCAGGCGTTCTATTAAAATATTAAAACACCTCGTCCAGCCCCCGGCGAGTCCTGGCGAGTGGGGTGTGAAAAAAAATAAATCTACCTTGTCATGCACAGCCCCTCTCCGTGACTCTCGTTGTCTCTCCGGCGCGGTGTTTCAGGAACAGGTATGAACGGCCCTTGAACACGTTCGATCGATCGACGGAACAACTATAATACGGTTCCAGTCTTTCTTCGCCCGCCAAGTGCGAAACTTCTCACCCCGGCGGCCGCGTTCAATCGCGTCTGCGTCATCGAGACTGGTTACGTACACGGCAACGTTTCGCTATTCGCCAACGCGCCACGTTTCAATCGCGTTCCCCGTTTACAGCATTAAAAAGCATACGCGAAGAAAAAAAAGAAGCGGTGTAATTTGTACGGGACACGTCCCATTCACAGTCGATGACGTTTTTGCGGCCGGTTCGAGCGACGACGTCGAAGAATGCGTGCCGTGGTCGGCAAAAAACGCGGATTGCATCATCGTCGTGGACGGCGTGTATCGGTTGTGTAAAATGAATACACTGTTGGAAACCGGTCGCCCAGGAAGCGCCGCGCGAGCAAAAAGGAGGAGCAAATAAGCCGAGACGAGGCGGTAGTTCGAGGCCGTCACCACTTCTACGCTATTTCGACCTGGCTGGACTTGTCCGGCCGCTCATCAGTCAGAGTCATTACTGGGATAATTAATTACATTTGCCCCCTCGTCTCTTCACCCGCCCCCCCCTCGACGTCCGCGTCTCGACCCCTCCTCGGCCGCCACCCTCGACCCTGATACGAACACTGGACGAATCAATGGAAAAGTATAGGATTACGTTGGACATAGGTCGACGGTGTCGCGTGCGAATCCGAGCACTTTTTTGTAATCGTTTGAAGAGATGTTGGACGGGGTTGTGCATCCTGTTTGAGAAATCGTTTAGTTTGGAACTGGACGAATCGATGGAGAAGTGTAGGATTAGGTTGGATATAGTTTGATAACGTTGGGTAGGGTAGAGAAAACATGTTTGAGATCGTTTGGAGGGAAATTGAACCGAGTTGTACGTCCTGTTTGAAGAATCGTTTAGGTTAGAACTGAACGAATCGATGGATAAGGATAAGGTTGGCCATAGTTTGGCAATGCCACCAAAAAATCTTAGTGTAGCTTAGAGAAAACATGTTTGAGATCGTTTGGACGGAAGTTGAATCAAGTTATACGTTCTGTTTAAAGAATCGTTTAAGTTAGAATCGATGATTAGGTTGGCCATAGCTTGACACTCGTGTCCATAAATCCTAATGTAGCATAGAGGAAATATGTTTGAGACCGTTTGAAGCTAAGTTGAACCAAGTTGTACGTCCTGTTCAATTGTTTAATGAATCGCTTAGGTTAGAACTGGACGAATCAATAACTAGGTTAGCCATAGCTTGACAGTGTTGTCCATAAATCACCTATACACCCTATACATCCTATACATAATTATGTCCATAAATCACCTATACATCGTAATACACCCTAGAGAAAACATGTTTGATACCGTTTGAAGAAAAGTTCAACCAAATTGTACGTCCTGTTTAACGAATCATTTTAGTTGAAATTGAGCAAATCAATAGAGAACTGTAGGCTTAAATTGGCGATACTTTGACAACGTCACCTAAAAATCTTACTGTAACCTAGAAAAAAAAAATGTTCGAAATCGTTTGTAGCCAAGTTAAACCGACTCCGTCCCATTTTATCAGGAAATCAATAAAGAATCGTTTCGATTGAAGGTGGATTCCGTTCGTTGAATCGTACGGTACCGGAGCGAGAGTGGGGGGAGGAGGATCTCGAAGGGTTCTCCGTCTCGACGAAAAGGCGCGGCACAAAGATCTGTTGAAAACTCGACTCCTTCTTTAATTAATTATGCAAATGGCCGGCGGGCACCATGCTTAAACTTTTCGTTCGAGACCTCCTCGCGCCGCGGTAGCTCGAGCCGCGGCGTTAATTATACACCGAATAATAACAATTATTACAATTACCGTGAGCCGCTCTGCCTGGCCGCCAACCCCCGACCCGGCGCAAGGGGCACACCTACGCTCGGGTTTGCGCGCGTGTGGCCGTCTCTATCCGTGTGTACTTTGAGTCGCCGAACGGCGAGCAATTTGCACGAGTCGGGACAGATACTTGTCTGATTAGGGCCGAGTTTGTTAGGGTTTTCCAACGGTGTCTCGCGAATTCTTCGAAGACGAGGTTACCAAACGAGTTCCTTTTATTTCGTGAGACACTAAGTATATTGGTTGAAATATTAGCTTGGTAGTTTAGAAATATTTTGTTACGTGCTCAAAGTTTATCGAGGAACCTTTTATATTATTGAAGGATGATCTATTCATTGTTTGATGGTGTATGAGAGTGTTGCTTGCAAGTTTGAATATTTATGTTTGGAAATTATGTGCTTTAGAATGTTAACAACTTCGGAATGAAATAGAGTTTCGCACTGAAGTCACCAAATGTTTTACCTTTAACCCTTTAACCTATAACAACGTGTGAGACTCGCGGTATAGAATTTGAGTCGAACACGAAAAGCACAAGTCTGACACGTCTTATGAAAGTGCGCTAGGAATTTTATACCTGATTATGGCACCCATGATCCTACAGTAAATCAAAAGGTTAAAGTATAGGATTAGGTTGGACATAGGTCGACGGTGTCGCTTGCGAATCCGAGCAATTTTTTGAAATCGTTTGAAGAGATGTTGGACAGGGTTGTACGTCCTCTTTGAAGAAGCGTTCAGGTTAGAACTGGACGAATCAATAATTAGGTTAGCCATAGTTTGACAGTGTTGTCTAGGAACCGTAGTGTGGCCTAGAGAAAATATGTTTGAGATCGTTTGGAGGGAAATTGAACCGAGTTGTACGTCCTGTTTGAAGAATCGTTTAAGTTAGAACTGAACGAATCGATGGAGAAGGATAAGGTTGGCCATAGTTTGGCAATGTCACCAAGAAATCTTAGTGTAGCTTAGAGAAAACATGTTTGAGATCGCTTGAATGGAAGTTGAACAGAGTTGTACGTTCTGTTTGAAGAATCGTTTAGGTTAGAACTGAACGAATCGATGATTAGGTTCGCCATAGCTTGACAATGTTGTCCATGAATCCTATTGTAGCCTAGAAAAAACATGTTTGAGACCGTTTGAAGCTAAGTTGAAGCAAGTTGTACGTCCTGTTTGAAGAAGCGTTCAGGTTAGAACTGGACGAATCAATAATTAGGTTAGCCATAGCTTGACAGTGTTGTCTAGGAACCATAGTGTGGCCTACAGAAAATATGTTTGATATCGTTTGAAGGTACTTGAACCGAATTGTAAATCCTGTTTGCACAAGGAATTTTATACCTGACTATAGCACGCATGATCCTATAGTAAATCAAAGGGTTAAAGACACATCTCAGTTGTCAATGTGTTATATACAGCCCCACAAATTATAGTTTGCTCATGTTTGACTCTCACTTCGACTCCAAATAAGAACACCATGGCCCCAGTTAACCCCAAAAATGGTCACCCGTTGAGAATCCCTGCCCGACATACCGTCGCATACACTCCGGCAACCAATGCTCGGGCCAAGTCGAGCAAGAGAAAAAAATGCACGGTTCCTGAACGTTCCATCGGCAACGTACAATCGGCGCGCGCCGCTAATTTTTCCACGGCCGATTCACCGTGTCAGAAATTTTATAAAATTCAATTTGCTCAGGCAACGAAACAGAAAAAAAAATATATATATATATAAACGAGAGGAGAGCAAAAATAATGACCGCCTTCTTTTCGAGTATAATGAAAAAAGCAATTAACGCGCGATAGTGTGAGCGCGCGCAGGGTACCGACGCGGTAACGAGGCTAACATCGATTTTTATCGTCGGCCAGTGTGAAATATTCAAAAATTAGTGGCTCTGTTTCCCTCTGTCCGCGCCTGTCCGCTTCCCGTCCCGCGGTTCGATGAATTAGCGCCGCCAATTTACGGAAATGTACGCCGCGAATGGACAAGGACGTAAGAATACAAAGCGTGACGTTCCTCCCGTTATCTGTCCGCGCTTACGCAACGCTTCACGTTCCGCAAATAAAAATAAGCGACTCCACCGTTCGGCGAGGAGGATGGAGAAGATGGGAGGAGAAACAGTTAACCGTCTCGATACGGTTTTATGGGTTATGTCATAGGCGTCCGCTCAAGGGTCGCCCGGCTGCATTCGTAATGAGAAATTACGTTCACGCAACGGTTGACGATTAGGATCTAGCTGGTACGATTAGGACTCGCACTTCTGACGAATACCAGGAAGTGACCGGGCTTCCGAGAAACGCGCTCCCCGGTAATGAGGTTTTTAATTCGCCGCGCATATCGCGCTTAGGTTTGCTGAAATCGCGAGTTCCCCTTGGTTCTTTTCACCATCGTGGAGTTTCACTCCACTTCCGGCTTTTTTTTTTTTAATGTTTTCCAGGGTTTTTGGAATTAATTAGAATTTATTTCTGACGATATCGAAGCCGGGAAAACGTTTCTCGTCTCGCGGTTCATTCTCTGCAAATTCCTAATAACGAGGAAATGATGGACGCCATTTTTTGGAATTAACATTACAGGCTACGTTCCAGGTTGATGAGATTAGAACTCGTTCTGGTAATTGTTTAATTGGTAAATAGTTTGCCGCACTGTACAGGAAATTTATAATATAAATTTTCTGTCAATAGATATTTTTATCCGTCGAATACATTCACTTCGAATAAATTCTTTTTATTCAGCAATCATCGAATAAAGATAAAGATATGTGCTTTAAGTAATTAGTTTTAATTATTTATTATATTCAATATACATTTAATTATACATATTTAAGATTGACTATCTATATTTATTTATGAATTAAAATTATGTAACACACGTACTATAATATAATTCCAATTAATTAATAATTGTTTAAATATTTGTAATAGATAAGATTTTATGTATAGATATATAATAAATTTATTATATAATGAACAAATTGTGTTTATCAAACATAAACATAAGATACATATAAAGATATGTATCTTTATTCGTTTAATAATAAATACAAATTTTTCATCTTTTATTCGATATTTAAAATTTGTATTTAGATACAAATTTTGCCCGTCTCTGTACAGAGTTTTTATTCCTTCGTTGAGGACGCGTGCAGTAGAAAAGGCGCGCAAGGGGAATGGGACCGTCCGTCGTCAGACACAGATTATAAGAGTCGTAGCTCGAGAGTTTCATTTCTTGTTGGCTTTCCACGCAAGCGTTGGTGAAGAATTCTTTACAATTGATTAAAAATACTAAGACTTTTTCAATTCATGCCAAATGATTGTTTAATAACAGAATATTATCTTCGTAATTAATTACGAGAAAATACGAGTTCTGCATACAAATTTTATACGCAACTTTGCATTTTTTTATAATCTTTCACATTATTCATGGACTTCATTAATTTTAATAACACCTATAAAAATGTATCAAAGGCACAGTCGAGCAATTAACAACGTAATCTTACTTTCTCTCATATATAACACAATTACAATTTTCAACTAATTTTGTAATTCTTGTAGTTATATATCAATCTTATTTTTATTTTAGATGCTAAAGTGCACTCGGTTATATTAAATCCCTTTTCATTACACAAAATATCCAAATCGTGAAAAGTGCTTGACGATTTAAAAAATATCGAAAGTCACTTTAATCGTTCCTTATACGCCGTTATTTGCGTATCATGCATATTATCTACCATACACAACGTAATCAATACCCGCAAGCAGAAAATCTCTCCACTCTGCTCAAGAAAACGTAAAACAAATTTCTCGCAACATCGTCATTGATGCATCGAAGCTCGGATGTTCCGAAAACGGATGCACCGTTAAACATCCTGCTCCCTCACTTTGGACGTCTACGTTCAGATTCATCGCAGGATCGAGCAGCAACAATCGCACAGTTGTAAAATGTAAAGACGATACGGAGCGTTAGCGCGATAAGTTCCTAGTTGCACTCGTCGCAAGTAATTACGTTCACGCAACGCAACCCGGGCCCATCATAATCTCCCGTGTAATCGAAAACGCCGCGTTCCTAGAATAAACAAAACTTCCTGGAACCGATAGACGCGCACGTACTCGGCGTGCGGGTCCCGCACGTTTGATTTACACGCAGTAATTTAACCTTTTTATAATTGAATTAAGAGCCGGCTTTCTTCGACCGTTCGTTCCACGTCGAACAAATTGCGGCTTGCGTAACAGATAAACCACCGAGTCGTTTCGCCTTAAATTAAAAAAAAAAAAGAATTATTGCAAATTAGCGGGTGATGTAATGAGCTAAAATATAATTGACCGGAAGATCAGTGCTCGGACAGCGTGACATTACACACGCACACTGTTCTCGCTTTCTGTTATCTAGTGGGCGTGGAAACTAATTCTGTGCCTTTCTAAGGTAAACTCTGTGTTCATTTACGAAGATTAAGTTGTTGCGCTTTAAATCTTCCCACAGTCATACAGTCCGAGAGAATATACAGTGGGTGTAGAATGTATTCGTACACCGATCAATTTACAAAAAAACTTTTGTGTGAAATTGTAGTTTCTTAACTTTTTTTTTTATAACCAATGATATTTTACATATTCTTGGAAATCTCTAAGATAGATATAGCCCAAACAACATTTACTAAATAATATTATTTGTAAAATTAACAGAAAAAGTGCGAAAAGTGGGTAAAAGTATAGAAGCAATAAGTATTTGTACGATTCTTATGACGAACCATTTACAGTAGAGTTTGTAACGTAAAGACATTAGCTTATTGCTCCGTACGAATTAGAAAACATCAAATTTCCAGTAAAGTACTTTTAAAAAAGGCTCTAATAGAAGAATGGAGGAAGATCCCACTTCGAATAACTAATAATTTAGTTAATTTAACACTTTAAAGAGTTGCAATAATTATAAAATCAAAAAGAAATCCCACGAAGGAAGTAGTATATACTTATAGATTAATGTAAATTTCTTTTTTTTAAATGAAGTTTTAAAAATTAAATAGTTGTACGAATACCTATTGCTTCAATATTTCTATCGATCAATTGTTTTTTTTTGTTAATTTCGTAACTTACATAAATAGCTATATTTTTTGTATTCTATCTATTCTACAGATTTCCGAGAATATGTAGAATGTCATTGTTCATAAAAAAATAAGTGAATAAATTACAATTTTACATAGTTTTTTTGAAAATTGATCGGTGTACGAATACTTTCTACACCCACTGTATATATTAGGTTTTCCTTAAACTTTCTTTCATTTCAGTAATAAGTAATACATACACAATATTTTATGTCTAATGTTACATTATTGAATTGCGTACGATTCATTTTGCGCTATTACTGTTACAATATTAGCATCTAAGAAATTAGGTTGTCTACTTATATGAACAGTGCCACACAAAATAACTGAATGCAAGTCACGGAAGAAATTTTTGGGACAACCTAATACTTTTAATGCCAAATGTCGAAGCCATGTGTTTCATTAGCAGATTGGTACTTTAACGTAACAAAGCGTTTCTGTTTAAACAGGAGTTATAAATAACGAAACGGGAAGGCAAAGAATTAATTCCTACACCTAACCACGTAAGCGCGAAAATAACCGTGATCAGTCGCCGACCGCGCCGCCACATAATCCTACCGCGTTACAAGTGAACATAATTTATTTACTACGCTCCAATTAGCGATACAGCTCACCTCATAGAGTATCGAATTTTACTTGTTGCGTTTAATCACTGCTTGGGCATTGCCCCGAGGGACACACACGCAGCGCTAAATTTAATAATTCGTTATCGCGTCGCGGGTTTCGCGGTGGCCGGTTTCTTGCACGCGAGGAAAGAATTCGAGCGTCCATTGTGTATCGAGCTCGTGCGTTCGCGTTTCGTTTTTTTATTTTCGGCGAAACGACCCCAGGAATTAGTGTCGAACGTTTCATTTTTATTTTTTGTTTGTTTGGAAATCAAAGGGCCGCGTTTTATAAACGACACATCGTTTGTCGGCATGATGAAATGCACGGGCGGTATGTCGGCGAAAATTTTCCCCTGGTCGACGATAATTGTACCAGCTCCGAACAAAACGCTCCGCTGGCAAAGGTCTTGGCTCCGTACTCATTTCCTTTCTCATTTAGGTCTGTAAAACTGCTCATGATATCGCGTTACTAATTAGTAAATGAAACAGGTCGAGATAATGCCGGTGCCGCGGCGAAAAATATTGCACAATACACTGGTAACTGGAATCTCGGTTACCACGGCGAGACTGACGGAACATTTTCAAAAAATTTTTAATCATATCAGTTCCATTTAATGACTTCGGCCCCTCCGCGTGGCGCGTATATCCCATCGGGCGTTCGTACGTTGCGCACCGTTGGATATTAGTACCGAGAATAATGTAATTAAAGTAATTTGAAAAAGTGTTTCGCTCCGATTTTCATGGCGGAGTAACATTTTAATGAACAAACATTTAATGGTGTTTTTATTCTGTTGATTTCTATCTGACTCCTGGCTGAAGTATCTCTTTCAGTGGAATCGGATTCGACTCGCGGGACGAAGAAAATGTTAGGAATGAAGTTCTGTTAATTGCTCGGGGGAACATTTGTTATTTCTTATTCGACGAGTGATAAAACTTGGGTGACTTTAATAGTTCACGAAAAAACAGATTGAAAATACTCAGTAACTTTTTCATGTGCGAGGCTCCGTTTTCGAGAAAATCGATATCGAATCTGCTCGGGGCACGCGAGACACACGTCAAGTGCACGCGCGACGCGCGTACTTTCGAGTTCGATTTTCTCGAAAACGGAGCCTCGTACGCGAGAAAGTTATTAGACGTTTTTTATTTATTTTACGTGTAGAATCACGTTAAAGAAATTATTTAAACATTATGCTTGCGAGATCTGAAAGAAGTATAATTAGATCGAATAAAAATTGTATCATTGGCTTCCGATGGAGATGCAAAAAGTTTCTCGTTTTAAAGAAGGGAATGAATGATAATGTTTTGGAAATTGCGAACGTCCTTTATTTATTTTTGCGTGTAGAATCACGTTTACCTAAAGAAATTATTTAAATGTTGTGGTTATGCTTGTGAGATCTGAAAGAAGTATAATTAGATCGAATAAAAATTGTATCATTGGCTTCAGATTGAGATGCAAAAAGTTTGTCGCGTTAAAGAAGGGAATGAATGATAATGTTTTGGAAATTGCGAACGTCCCTCGCGCGTCGTTGAACGTTGATTCATGAAGGAGCTCCGTGCGCGGAAATAAAATAAACTTTTTCCTCGATGGATCGATGGAAATTTGCATAGCGCCGGCGAGATAACGGCGTGGCTGTTGTCGGCTAAATAGAGTGAATGACAGCAGCTCGCAACATTCATAATTTTTTCAGAAGAAGACAAATTTGAATCAGGGGTATCAATCGCGCGGCTAATGCCGGTACGCGGGTAGAAAATTACGAACAGAATTTCGACCACGTCGTTCGACCGATTGGAACCAAATTTGGCACGAAATCGCGTCCCCGCGGCGGCAGCTTTTCGTTTAAAAATTCATACGATGTGTCCTGCGAACCTTTTATCGTTCAGTTTTCGCTGTTGTCATTTCCTCTTCGCTTCCTTGATTGGCCGTCTTGACGATCCGGAATTGAATCCATTAAAATATCAATAAACACTTAGAGTTTCACTGCTAGAGATTAAAATTAACGCGATCGGAATTTTCTATTAGTGTAGGTCAGAGAAGAATAAAACAAGGAATTGAATGTCGGAAAAAAATTGTTCGACTTGTGTTACGTTTAAAATTGAACTCGGTCATTGGTCTGAGCGAGCATGTCTTTGGTAATAAATAGAGGATCTTTATGCAAAATAAAATCTTCGCGAAGGTGCTTACAAAAATTGAACCTAAATAGGAATTTATTTTATTCTGTAAGTATTATAAACATGAAGTTTACTTTCAATCTTTTTTATATTCTTGCATATTGTTTGTAGTTTCTTGCACATTCAAATTTCGTATAAATGCATAAAGATCCCCAGTCTAGTAATAAATAAAAATGTGACCTGAGTGACTAGTTTTCAGTGATTGTAATTACATAATTCACAACCGATATAAAAATGGAAGTTTGGAACAATTTTTTAACAAAACAGATGGGTGCATGTATTTCAAACCTATTTTTAAAATTTCTCAATTGTTAACAATGTTTTCATTCAAATTTCTGAAGACTGTCACCTACTTCAAAAATTATTTTGTTCCTCTGGAATTACAAACATACAATTGCATGTACAATTGCAACGACAGATATGCCATGTCTTAGGCAGTTTTAGTAAATATAAAAATAAATATAAATATAGAAAACAACCCCCCAAAAAATATGATCACGGAATTTCTCTAATTTATTCCTCAACCGCCGTCGAAAACCATCCCTGATGCACTCGAGTTGATTCCGCTTGCACCCCAAGAATCGCGTATTTTTCAGAACGCCAAATTAGAAACCCACCCCCGGTCTCGTGGTGGGGTTGTCGCGTGCGGTAAACAAACGCGGGATCGCCGATGGAACACCGCGGGAAAACGCGGTTCCAATCAGACGTACGTCGTTTCGCGCGGTCGCGTATGAGGCACGTCTACGAGGAACGCGGTGAGAGTGTAGAGGGGGTGGGTCGGGCGAATTTGTTTCCGAACAATTTTCAGTGTTCCGCCGTCCAAAGGGGTTGGCCGGCAGGAATAATGTATACCCGAGGTTTGGCTGGCTTGTCGAGCCGTGGAGCCGTTCAGAGGGCAAGGGGGCGAAGAGAAACAGCCGAGAGGGTGAGGTAGAGAGAGAGAAAGAGAGAGAGAGAGATGCACACGAAGGGTTAAAAAAAGAGGGACTAGGGTTAGAGGGTGAACGGGGGGGGACGAGCGGAGCATTGGGTAGAGGGGTGACGGCGATACTTTTTTCGGGTGTAATTTTTTATCAGCACCGGCAACCAAGCGCTTTGACCAATCCCTCAACCCCCTCCAACCCCTCTATAGCACGCCTCTCGGGCGTCCCTTGCCCCGCTGCACCTGTACCCCTTGAACCACCCCCCCGCGGCGGGTACTCTACCTCCGGCTACGCTGCCCTCCTACGCCCATCCATGCCACCCTCTCCCTCCCCCCCGCCGCCCGTCGACCAATCTCGCCACCGTATCGGTGCTCAATCACATTTGCGATGCATTTTTTTTCCTTCCTCTTTTTTCATAAAGCTGGATTATAATTGCATCGCGAGTTCGAGTTGCGGGATAGCCGGGCGAAAAAATGGAACATTGCCGTGGGTGTGTGGGGGGAGGGTACGCTGGCAGAGTTGGGCAAGGGGGTTGGTGGACCGCGTAGGACGAGGAGGTTATCGGCAGAACAGAGACGAACGGACGCGACGCCAGTGGGAAAAAGGAAGAAGGACGATGCGAGAGAGAGAGAGAGGGCTGCGAGGGGTGGGCCGGACGGACGATCGGTTCGGGAGCGGGTGGAAAAAGGGGGGCGGAAAGGGGGGATCGAACAGGAGGAAAAAACCGATGAGGTTTCGGGGCCGCTTGATTGGTAGCCGAACGTACACCTACTCGCTATCAACGAATCCGACTATTCGTGTCCTCATCTTCACCCCGTGCGTTATACCCCAACAGCCTCCTCCTCCTCCTCCTGCCGGCTACCTCCTAGTCGTCATCCCCCTCTTGATCGTATTCGACGCCCCCGGTCTATGCCATTCTACCGAGCAATGCTCGAAACTGGCTGCCGCATAGATTCGCGCCGGTGCTCGTATAACGAAATCTGGAACACGTCGTTATCCCATCAGGACAGGTACCTGGCGAGTCGCCGGACGAGTACGAACCGGAAGTGCACGCGGAACACTTTCACGGGGGTGTTGTCGACGCTGGCGGCGGGAGTCCAGGTGCATGGCCGAAGCGATCGGCTGGAATAAAATAGTCGTTGGTACGCCTACTCGTCGAGAGTCGATCTTGCATCCACTGTAGATAGTTGGTTTATTGCAGGCAGCCCTAGGTCACGGCCTCCCTTTAAGGGAAGGTGTGATTGGAAATTTTACAGTGGGAAGCTTCTGTCAGTCATGAGTGAATATTTCAGGATTTTGGTGATATATTGTATGGGATACGTAGTCATTAATTTGTAAATAAATAATTAACAGTGTTTATGGGATGATTTTTTGGGGGAAGAAAATTGTGGAGGGGGAAATGTTGAATATGCGTCCGATAATGCGGTGGAAATTAAAATGTACTTTATTGTAGATTTAGTAGTAAATAATTTAAAAAAGTATTATGCAGTCTATATATAACACAGACAGAAATGGGGCAGAATTTTATTTTAATGATGGATGATGAATAAAAAGTATAGGTATTCAAAGAATCTCGTCGTCAATTATTTATTAAAAATACGCTGACTATATTTCCTTCTAAATTAAATTTCCAGCGTAACTTATTATTTTAAACGAAGGGATCCCATTGCAAAGTGACTCGATTTATCCGTTAATCGAAGAATTACCCGTTAGGTTTGAAAAGAATACAATGTGACATTTCTTTACAAAAGTACCCGCCTTTAATGAAACTTTTATGCCATCCACAATGGATCCCGCGATCGAACGCGTTTCATAGATTCAGCGCTGGAATCGTTTATTAATGGCAGTCATAAGTCAGAAATTTGCGCTTTTAACACACTTTTGTATTGCGAACGTAGTATTCCTTTTGACGAAGTATAATTATCGCTGCATGAATGGAGCGCGCAATTTACAGGGAGCAAATGCAATTGGTCAGCGCAAAGCCACGGAAACGAAATATCGTGATTCAGGTTCGTAAAAAAAAAAAAAAAAATGCAAAAGAAATATCATGTACTGAGTGGTTCACTGGAATCGGAGCACCATAACATTTTCGCTATTTTTTAAATAAAAAGAAGTTGCTCTTAGAAATGCTCTTTCAAATGCATCCTTACATGATGCAGATGAGATTCGAAGGTCACCTTGCTGTTTCTTTCCATATTTTTACGAATTTAATTATTAACACTAAATTATATCATGGTGAAGTGCTATCGTCTTTCAAATTAAAATTTTAAGTTACCACGAGGAAATTCAAGTACTTTTCGTGTTCAGATCGCATTACATTATATTATATAGTATTTTAGAGTATTTATATATTACTACATTATGTATTATTTTAGAGTAGTATTTATTGGAACCGATCGCGTTCCAGCAAACCACCCTGTACATTAATTTATTCTTAATTCCCTACGTCCAATTACTTCCGCCGACGGTGCACTACTAATCATGAATCTCCCCACCTCCTCCTCCCGCCCCGTCGATACCCCATTTTCCCCCAAGCCGTTTTGCAACTTCTTACGCGAATTTATTATACAACAATAATTACATGAATATTTTATTTCCCCCGTTGTACCATCCACTCGCGGGGCTCTTATTAATTAAATCCGTTCCCCGCGATCTGCTTATCCGCCGATACGGTCACGGAATCCGGGAACACGAAACCAACGACCAGCGAGGAACCGGGGGGACGAGATTCGCGGATCTCTTTCTTCGGCGATAAATTTATCGCGCGAGAAACACCGTGGGATAATTAAACCGTTGACGGACGAGTCGTCCAATTAAATCGACGGGAAAAGGAAAACGTCGAAGAAGAAATTATAGACGAAAAAATCAGGGGCACGGGAGGCCCGACGTCACCGAAGCGCAACATAAACAATCCCCCCCCGGCTAACAAAGATCATGCCGGGGCGATGATCGGCGTCGGCGATATCGCGCGTCGCGCGTCCGGTGCGCGGGTGTTTTATCAGGACCCAGGACGAGCAAGAGGGTAACGGAGGGGCGGGAGGAGGGCCGAACGACCGAGTCCTTTGGACGTGCAGCCCGTCGATAAATAGCGAATGCGATAAAATGCCGCGAATTTAAAATACGTCCAGGATTTTACAGCGGGGACCAAAGGACAAAGCCGCTCTCGTTGTTTCGACAATACCGCTCGTCGAAAGAGGGTGGCGACGGGAGACAGAGAGGAAACGAGTGGGACCGAGCGTGTGTGCGGGGGAGTGAACCGGGCAGGGAAAAAAACAGGCGGAATCGAGAAGAGTGGAAGTGAGAGGTATCGAGGAGTGGAGCGGGCCGAAAGTGAGGGTGGAGGAGGAGGCGCAGGCGAGGGCTGATTCTTCGGGCAACACACGTTTCATCCTCCCACACACGTTCACGCAGCAGCATCACGCGCCGGCAGGCGTCGCTGGTTTTAAAAATGGGGGATTTTTTCACATTTATCAGTGCACGCTCAGATCTGGCTTCCGTATCAATGTCCGAACACACGTGAACACCCAGACAATCGAGCGTTTCACACGAATACATTGTCCTGATCGGATTGTATGGATTTTTTACCGGGACACACGCCACCCCTCCCCCACTCTCCCCCCTACCTTTTGCTCTTCTACCATCCCCCCCCCGCGGTTCCCCTCCGTTGGCCGGGGTCTCCCGTCTACGCCACCCCCGTACAATACCACCCCATCAGCTATTCCGCCACCCACGCGACAACCGTAATTTTAAGCTGAAAGGACCGATTTTTGTGCATCTCGATGCTGTTTGCTGCGTCGTCGGCTTCCATCCCCCCCTGCGCTCGCCGATATCGTCATCCCTCCACCCCTGCTCGCCCCCCGCATGCCCTGTACCTTTTTTCCTCTTGCCGGTCGCGGCCCAGCGACGCTGACGTTTCGAACAATCGTTTTGTGCGTTCATAATGTTTTGATTCCTCGCGCTCCCTTGCCGAGATAATTGTTATCGATGGAGCCTTTTTTATTGAGGAGCTTAGTAACCTGGAATCGTCGAAACGGTCCGCGGATTCTTCGTTCGGGGTGGTTTGAGCCTCTGGAGTTCTGTTCTCGTGGTTGTTGATATGCTTGAGTTGGTTGAGACTCTCATAAGTCGGTTCTGTGTCGTTGATATACTAATCCAGGTACTGTGATTCTTCTTCCATGGAGAGGGAGGGTGGGGAGGGTTGAATGATTCACTGATACCGGTGAAAACACGCGTGAGGTATTTGGTATGGACCTTTACTCGATGCAATTCAGTTTATTAACTTTTAACACATTATTTACCGGGAGCCTATTTATAGGCTTTTTAATTCCAGTATTTAGCTTTTCGAATTTATTGGGTTGTCTGAAAAGTCCATGCCGATTTTTAGTAGGCAATACAAGTCTGAATATATCGGAATGGTTGAAAACAAATAACATGTGGACATCCCTTAGAAGGTGGACAAATTGTGAAACAAGATGGTGCATATGTAATTGAATAAATATCCATCGAAATTCAAACGTGTCTTTGAATGTTTCTTGAAAATTGGCACGATCTTTCTGGACAACTCAATATTTACTGTGTTGATGGTTGTCTATTTACAATGTTCAGTTTTTGGAAACAGACTTGGCTTTCGACGTACCTAGTAATAGTATGAAGGAATTATTGCCAGCCTGGATTGGCACATGCTACTGTAGAAGATTCTTTTTTGAATTAAAAAGTGAGAAATTCCAAAATTTTTTGACAATGTGGCCATCCCCGAGACATGCTCTACAAGATGCAAGAGGTTTCATTCCGATTGGTCAAGCCGTCTGGACGTAATCGAGTAACATACATAAAAATAAAGAAAAATAAAAATATACATGTCGAATTGAGTAACCTTCTCCTTTTCGAAGTCGGTTAAAAACTGTTTCTAAATACCCCGGTAGATAAAGTGTTGACAATTTATCAATAGACAAGCAACGCTCCGCTGTTCGCCGAAATCCGCCATAAACAACCGCCTTCTCGCCTCCCTAAGGGTCGCGTAGCACCAACCCCACATCGTTTCGATTTCAAAACTCCCGCGATTTCCACCGAAGTTGAAACTCCTTTCCCCTTTTTTTTTCGCCATCGGTGTTCGGTTCCGCGTAGGCGCCAGGGTGTTCAAAAGGGGTAGCTGCTCCAGAGGGGGTTGGTCGACTGCGGCTCGAGGAGGGGGTCAGCGTAGGTGGCCTCCACCTACGATAATCTACCCCCGTGGCCCCCATAATGCGCATCCCTCCGGCCGCAATAATGATGATTTATTTCAGAGCTAAAAATTGCGCGACCGCCGAGGCATGAGTAATGTTCCGATGTAGCCCCACCCTCCGCGCGGCGCTATGGCTCAGCCAGCTTTTTTATCCGCGCAAACGTTATGAATTCCATTGACCCGTTCGACGATGGGTAGGGGTACGTAGCGTCGAGGGCTGGTCCTCCAGATAATGGCGGATCCCTATTTATTTATCCGAGCATGCGAGCAGACACGACTGATCGTCTTCCATTCATCGGAAGAGCTTTTTGATTCCGCAGATGTCGACGATGGGGGGTGGGAGCGGGGGGCGGAGGGGGTGGGTGGCTTTAACCGCAGCCTCTGGGAATCGTTGCGGAAACGTGCGTCAGGCAGGTGACGGGGGAGGGCGAACAGAGAAAGAGAAGGGGTGCAAGGGGATGGAAGTGTATTTCGGACGTCGGACTTTGGTAATTGTGGTGATCGGTTATATTTTGCGAAGCTACGGGGTTTCGATCCGTGGATATCGATGTTTCGACGCGTCGCGAGGAAATACTGTGTGCACGCACAGGGGGTGTGTATGGATACTTGCGAGGGATTTTAAGAGAGGGATTCAGTGAATTGTATTGTTGAGGTAAATTGTGATTTTGGTGAAGATTTGTGTAATATGATGTTTGTAAATATTTGGGAACGGTTCCAATGGATTTCTGTCCCTTCTGTTGGATTTCAAGGTCATGGTACTGTGGGGGTTGTTTAAGAGGACGAAGATATGACTCTTAGACGTCGATGGATTCTTCAGAAAATTTTGTTGTGGAGTTTAGGAATTGACATTTGTATTGAGCAACGATTCCAATGGATTTCTGTGCCTTTTGTTGAATTGTAAGACGACGGTGGTTTGGGGTTGTCTAAGAGGACAAAGATTGTGCCTCTTAAACGTCGATGGATTCACAAAAACTTTTGTTGTTGCCCTTTGGTATTATTATCTATATACTCTGTCTACTTAATATACAAATTCAATTGAAGCTAAAATGGTTCTCCGTTACTAACTAGATCTTTCCTTTCTGTTTCAGGTAAGTCATACAATAAACATGGACGCCTCTAAATGTGATCTGCAAAGCAGTTCCTCGTCAAAGGTATTTATCATAATTAACTCCTTAAATGTCTTCCCACTTGTCACCACCACGTGGATCTAATTATGGTAGATGTGACTTGTGAAAAGTCAGCTTTATGTTCGTATTAATTGAATTAATATTATGAGACAAGAAAATTATTCAATTCACTGAACCCTAAAGCCACCATTCCATTCAGGCATCTATCATAAAAAAATATATAAAGGATTTCCCAAAAGGGAAACAAAATTTTACTTTTTAATCAAACACAAGTCCTGTGGAATGTATTTAACTTTATTATTAGTAAGGTTAATGAAAATATATTTTATTATTAACCCTTTGCTCTCGAGGCCTTTCTTTCTATTCCCACGAATGCTAAGCTTAATCAGGTCACCTTTACCTTGTCGACAACCATTTTATCGACACTTCGAGTTCCAAAGAAATTAAACCTAAACAAATACTATTGTTGGGCGATTTACTGCGTCAAACCTAGAGGTAACCGAGAGTCACCTCTCGAGTGCAAAGGGTTAAAAACACACTTAAACCTCTTCCGGAAAATCCTTCGTGCCTCTAATAGCCCTCGGTAGAACATAATGTCACCTTACTCATAATTTTTTTCAAAAATCGCAGATACGAAAATAACGAGGCCAGCCTTCACCCACATTTCCGTTCGTTTCGCCTTGACACGAGACTTTCATTCCAATTTGTAATAATCCTCCTTTAAGGGTAAACGATTCCCGCGGTTATTATATATCGAGCCATCGCCGACGATATACGAAACGATCGAAACGACATAATCAAACGTCACTTAACGTTCAGTCGATCATTCACAACGAGTCGAACTTGACCATGACTTCTTCAGGCAGTGATTGGCAAAACCCTAGGCATCGAATAAATCTGAAGTTTGCTGATACACGGTCTGTCTAAAAAGAAACCGAACTTTTGCTATAAAAAGAAAAAAGTACAAGTAAAGTTTTTACACACACATTTATTTACTACAGCGTGTAGACCGCGTAATTAATATTTCGAAGGACCTTCGTAACTCTTATTTTGGTACCCCGTTTAATATGGCAGTTACAGCGGCCTGAATCTCCGAAATATTGCTATAATGTGTCCCTTTCATTGGAATTGGCATTGTTACCTTGGACCATTCACCCTACTCGCCTGATCTGTCTCCCTGCGATTATTTTCTTTTCCGAAAATTGAAAATTCCAATGAAAGGGACACATTATAGCAACATTTCGGAAATTGAGGCCGCTGTAACCGCCGTACTAAACGGGGTACCAAAACAGGAGCTCCAAAGGTTCTTCGAAATGTTAATTACACGGTCTACACGCTGTATCGGCGCAGAGGGAGATTATTTTGAGTAAATAAACGCGTGTGTAAAAACTTTACTTGTACTTTTTTCTTTTAATAGCAAAAGATCGGTTTCTTTTTAGACTGACCGTGTATGTCTGTCTCGTTTCTACTTTTGAACATTTCCCAATGGAAGAAACGAGACAAACACATCAGCAAACTTCAGATTTATTCGAAGCCTAGGGTTTCGCTGTCTTCAGGTACCGATCCGGTATTCCAAACATACTTACACACCTCGTACCCCTTTGAAGAGTCATACCCACTCCCCGTCGCAGTTTCCGCCGGGCAGTTTTCGACTAGTCGCGGGGGCCAGCTGCCATCGATCACGTTTCTTCCATCGTTAATCACGTGATTGGCGATTAGCATTCATGCGTCGCCGATAAGCAGGATGCATCGAAATTCGAATTTGGGCGTAAAACACGCGCGATGGGGGGAGAGGTTTCGACGTAATCGGAACCAGGGATCGTGACCGGTTATCGATCCGATCGATAAATTAATTAACTAATTTCGGATTAGAACATCGAAATCTATTTAACGCCGACCGATATCGGGCTGTTTAGCGTCAGGTATCCGCGCACGCAGCACGGAAGGATAGAAAGTGAGAGGGTTGACGCTGCAAGGGGTCGGCGTGCCAGGTGGAGAGGGGGCGGGTGGAGAAGGAGGCGGCTGAAAGGGCGGAAATCGAAGGGAGGGTATAACCGGGATGATGTTACATCATCAATCAGCTGGCAAACATCAACTCAACACTCGCACCCCGCCCGGTATGTCCTAACCTGTAGCCAAATATATGCGCCGATAATTTCGTCGCAGCATTGCTACATCATGTCCGGCTGTAATTAATTATCTAATTCTTAATCGACGGCGTTTACGCACGAATGGCTTCAGGAAGACTCGAAAAGGATCTGGAATCTATCTTCGTTCGTTACACGGATCAACATTATCTAAACTTATTTTTTTTTTTGTTATCGCCAATTTAGATCGTCTCGTAACTTTGAAAACTCAAAATTCATGTCTTAGTACACGTCTGTGTGAAATATGGATTCAATTTACCGTTTAGTTCATTGGATCAATCGAATTTCGTGATTTTTCGTCGAATTTGGCGAAAGGGAGAAAGAGAAACTTTGTACGATACTTTTGACTGTAAAACAATTTGTACAATCTAGATCCAAACCAAGAATGAAAGAAACAAATGTCAAAAACCAAAAATGTCAGATTGTTCAGTAAAATAATCAAAGACGCTTATGGAAGGTTTATTTTTGGTCGTATATGAAAGAGCACGAGGATTTGAAAAATTTTCGTTGAGCTATCGGTTACTATCTTTCATTTTTTGATTAATTGCATCGTGGACTGTACCAAGAAGCTGAGGCTGACGCACATTAATTGAGTTGTCCTCGTCATGGTACTGCGACCTTTAGGCTTGTTTATTGCAACTTTCCCATCGCTGGATTAAATAACTTTGCTTTCAGATTCCCTGAGATGTACAGCTCACATACATACAATCAGTGTTAGAGGTATTCGTACAGCAACCGATTTAAAATAAAATTAATAAGACAAGAAATACATAAAAGGTTAACATTAAAAATAATACTTATAAAAATACATCAAAAATACATCAAAATAATACTACTACTCTAAAAATATGTAGGAACGTTGGTTAATTATTTCTCCCTATGAAATTTATTAATAAAATAAATATACGAAGTTTTATTTTGAATTGGTTTCTGTACGAATACTTATGACACTGACTGTAATTATTTCTTCTGACACATAAATGCTCATTTCCGAACATTGTCCTTTCCATAAAAGTAACACTATCTAGAGGAATCTTGCAATTATTTCTATATTATTATTATTATCGTTATACTTTTGTTAAATTTCTTCTTCAAGTTTTTTCTAATCTCTTTAAGCATACCAGTTTGAACTTCTCATATCGATTAATCTTTGTCATTACAATTTCCCGTCGTCCTGCATTCATTTCAATGTCTACTCATCTATTTACCTAACCGTTATTTATGGTCCATCGATAGGCCGCGTCCAAGTTCATCTCAAGTTACGACGAATTCGATCGTCTCCGCTGATACGATCAGTGATGTCAAACAGAAAATAGAAATTAATTTTTCCGGTAGTGCTTTTTGTACTTGTATTTGCTCTACGCCGAGTTCGAATGTCTCCGCAGTTAGTCTTCCAATGTCGAGCTAAAGGATTATCCACTGGCGTTCTTATTGCTTGGTATGTTACTCTAATTCCCATTCCTCTCTGCCTGATATTTCTACTCGTCTTGTTGCTTAACGCGTTACTCTAGTTTCCTGTCATCCTTCCACCTCTTCGAGTGCTTCATAATTTATTCTCAAACATTATTTACGCCACCGAAGCATTTCAACATTTATTTCTAAATTTATACACTAAATTAAGTGGGGGGAGTGTCTGAACGTCTCAGTGAACACAATTGGCCAAGAGGCGGAGTTTGTGGGTATTTTTATCGGTTTAATACTGATTTCTAAAATTGAAGGTAATAAATAATTCTTCAATACTCAGAGTGCAGTAATTAATGTTAATTTTAATATACTCTCTATTAAAAGAATTATCCTACAATTGCTCTCCAGATTTAGAAAATCGAAACGAGGACAGTATATGGCACCACACAATATAAGGGATGAAAATAACTTTTCAATACTCAGGGTAAAATAATCAATGTTAATTCCAACATACTCTCTATTAAAAAAATAAACCTACAATTGCTCTCCAAATTTTGAAAATCGAAACGAAGGTCATATAAAACACCCCGCAATATAAGGGATGAAAGTAACTCTTGAATACTCAGGGTAAAATAATCAATGTTAATTCCAACATACGCTTTACTAAAAAAATAAACCTACAACTGCTTTCTATGTAGATTTTGAAAATCGAAAATCGAAATGGATATACGACGCACCACAATATAAGGGGGTGAAAGAAACTTTCGAGTCCTGTACCCCTTATCTCCCCCGCGTAATCTTTACGTCCTGTCGAACGGACAATCCGGGGCACGGTCGTTCGCGGCACAGGAAAAATCGTTACAAATTGAGACGCAAATTCGACGCGAAGGCGAGCCGACGAATAGTGGGTTAAGGTTACTCGGCTCATTAGCGAAGTTAAGCGCGGCGCGAACGACGCGTCGCAACGAACACCGACCGCCCCGGCAATCGTCGGTAATTGTGACGATCGATCTTGATCGAAATGCTCATTTCCTGTTTGCCTGGGCGCTAGGATCACCGCGTGGAGAGTTAAGGGGGGCAGCGGGGATGGGGGTTTTCAGGGGATAGGCGGGGCAACGTCGCCGGGGAGGGGAAGGGGAGAGAGGGTCGAAGGCTGCCTAGCCGGCGCATCATTAACGTGATTAATGTTGAAATAAATCAGGAGCTTCGAAACGGTAGTCGATAAATCCAATAATTGCGGTATAATCATAAGTAAACAGGTAACGCGGCTCACGTTAGCATATCGCTGCCGGGGATCGCTGGGCCCGAACGTCGCATTACATATGCATTGACTTTTGATTCCGACTAGTGACTTTTCACACTCCGCGGGGGTGGATGCACCCGTGATACTAATCGAGCTTCGACTTTGGGGTTGGAAGGGACCGTAGAGTGGCATTTATTCGTCGATGCTTTTTATCCAACTACTCGGAGCCGTGGGGAAAGGTTTCCTTGCGCTTGAAAAATGGGGCGATTTATGTATAAATTATATCGACTACTCGATAGTTTTTCGTTTAATTTTTATTTCTTAAATCTTGGCGTTTGCGAAATTGTTATTAATAACGGGAATGGAGTGAATCAATTATTAATACATGAAGTTAATGACAGGAATCTGTAACGATTATTTTAGGCCTGCAATGGGCAATATAAAAGAGACATTTTATAAAGCACGAATAATACTGTATATATCATAAATAGTATACATTATATATATTATATATATTATATATAATGGGATATATTATGGTATATATTAGGTGTATATATATGGTGTGTATTAAGCCTACAATGTCTAATAAAAGAGGGCATTTTATGAAATATAATTGATACTTTATATTTTATAAATAGTATATATTTATATATACTTATATATATTATATATAATTGTATAAATTATGGTATATATTAGGGCTACCAAACAGGGCATTTTATGCAGCACAAATAATACTGTATATATTATAAATAGTATATATTATATATGTATTATACATAGTAGCGTATATTATGGTATTTATTAGGTATACATATGGTTTATATTAGGCCTACAATGTGTAATAAAACAAGGCATTTTATGAAATGTAGTATATATTGTATATATTATTAATAATACTTCTTATACATATAGAATAGATATTCCTAATTTTCTCCAAGATTACATATTTGCCTATCGTTAGTACAATCTGAATCTCGTTTATCGAAGTGATTATTCAAAAATATATTGATAAAACAAAAGTACCATACTCGATGGCAAAAAGGCCTAAGGAATTAAGGCCTGGAAAAGGATGCAGGGTGAAATTCCTTCTCAACAAATGGATCCTCACAATAATAACATTCGCCTTTCATAGAACACCTCGTAAAAGGGAAAAGTACCCCCACATAGTAATTAACTTCAATCCCCGGCAAGTCGAGACCGGCCAATCTCGTCGCCCCCTTCGGCCGACTGATCGATCCTTATCGCAAAATCAAAGAATCACGCGCGTCCAAGGAACGCAATTATTCGGCGTAAATGAGTTATTAATTACAACGGCGGTTGTAATTATATGCTGATGCATGATTTATTGCTCGTTACGGATGAATCATATGCTTTCCCGTCCCTACCCTTCAGCGGAACAGGTGAACGCCGAGATCGATGAAGGCGAGCCCGATCCAGGATAATATACCAGTTCCTGATAAGGGAGATTTCTCAGCCGGGTTTATGGGTGACGAGCAGCTTCGGCAAAAGGAAAACGACGACGTGCGTTGCAAATTGTCGGACTATGGAAAAAAGAAAAATCGATCCACGACATGTGTGTATACATTAAGGGGCTACTCGATATTTGCCGCGGTTTAATTAATAGCATGAATCAAACGAGGAGGTTCGCGCAGATGTTTACGACGCCAAAATGGCGGGTCTCGAAGGACGATCGCTCCCGTTAGCCCTTTCATTATTTTCCATCGACGAATTAAGGGCTCGTCGAGCCGGCAATCGGTGAAATCGCGCCGCGTAATTAGCACATACGACGGCTTGTAATGAACTCCCGTAACGAATGTAATGATGTAAATACTCGAATCGCGTCGGTTAATTTCCTGCTGCGCTGGCTGGGAGCGAAATCAACCGAGAGTATTGCCCGCGTTTCTCCCTGAATCTTACCACAGTGTCGCGTTACCGTTACGTATAACGTTCCGCTAACTGTGCAACTTCGAAAACTGATATTATTCCATGAGACTATTTATGCTCGTAAACGGAGAACATTGAAAGCGGAGGACCACGCGTATTTCGGTTCTGACCTCTTTCTTCGGACGTATCTTCGGCTGCCAAGAAAGCAGGAGCCGCGTGTCGATAGTCCGCCGACCGAACGTCGACTGGTATTGTATCGGAGCATATCTTTTTTTACATTTTTCATGCGCCAAGAATCTAAAATAGACACGCGATGGTTGAAACATATAACTGGATTATATGTAAATAGACTTGTTATTGTGAGATCAATATAAACCAAAAAAATTAAGTAAATAAGATGATATAATTCAGAAACAAATATTTCTTTATTGTGAACATAACGTGACTGATCGCTTCGAGCGATTTCAAGCAAGTGTCGCCAAACTATCCGATAAACAAAAAATGTACATTCAATGGCACAATTTTTTTCTTATGTATTTTGGCCTGCTAAACTCGAAAACCGTAGTGAAAAGTTTTTCTATGGATAGGTTTTTTTTATATTAATTTTTGAAATTTTTTTCTATTTTTTTCGATACCTCTACACTTTAGGTCATATCTCGAGTTAGAAACGTCCGATTGAATCGCGCAAGATGCCATATTAAAGGTAATCAAATTTCTACTAATTACTTCTAACATTGTTTTCCAATCGGTTCAATAGTCTAAGCGTTACAGGCCAATATATATGAGAAACTTCAATATTTCTGCTAAAATAGAACACGAAAATTTCTTCCATCGCCATGCAAAAATAGAAACTGTTAAATTATGTCCAGTTTCTTATTGTTTACGTATAGATCGCACTTTTACGAAGGAACCAAGCTTTTGTTGAAGAAAATCTATGGATAAATACCGGAGTTAGCTGTCGATATTATTCGTCGTAAGAAATTTCTCACGATTAATGTCTCGAATGAATACTTATTCTGAACCGCAATTGTTATTAATGTTTAATAGAACACTGAATGATACTGTATGTATCACAAATGTTTACTCACGTCGGAAACATTAATTTATATTAATAATTAATATTAAAATATAGAAAAATACCTCACGATTACTTATTTAAATTTTATTCTCTACTTTTCATGTTCGGAAATACTACTTTCTCGAAAAAACATAGGTACAATAATCTGAAACGTTAAAATACATTGTAATAAAACATTTTGTCGAGATCTCGACGAGATTTTAAAATAATCTTGATCTCGTCCAAATCTCGACACGCTAAATCTCGATATCGATCTCAAATGTTACAAGTAATCTCGATCACGAATCGCATCTCGAAATCGAGACGAGATCGAGATTTATCCCGTCTCGCGCGCATCATTAACTCTGGTACTCGCGGCCTCAATTGGGAATTTGGTAAGCTTCGATTGGCTCTCGTTCGTCGTCGCGCAACATTCGCGCTAACTTTCCTAATCGAACTCGATTTCGAAGTCTTTTACAAAGCGCGGACGTGGATGAGATCATCGTAATTTTGTATTCGTCGAGAGACAAACGATCCCGAAGCGTTAAGCGAAACAGGAAGCTAATTCAACGTTGACTTTTGCTGACGGCGCGCGGGGCGGCGCTTAATGTTTATTATCGCGTTACATTGTAAGCGCGGTTAATGCGTCCATGATGATGTCACGCGCACTGAAAGTCAAATAAATTATTGGTCGCAATGCGGGAGACGAGAGGAGAACACCGGGCGCACTCTTTCATTAATTTCTCGACGTTTTCAGCTCTTGTGCGGGGGCTCTCATGAGGGAAATTATATTTAAATACACGCTGCACGAGAACAGAAAAAGGATGCGCAACCGTGGAGAGGAGAGAAAAAAAAAGAAATAACCACCGACGAAACCAAGTAACGCGAAATATACTTCAACGGTCGTATGTAAAGTCGAGTCTAGAAAAAGTATTTAAATATATACTGGTAATGTTGCATGCGCGATGCTTATCTTCTTCCTCCGGTATTATCCCACCTTGTATCCTTAATTACACCTTTTCCAATTCCCCTCTTCTCAGAGGGAGGGAAGCTAACTGAAATTTTAGTCGAAAGGTGAAACATCCGACTCGTGATTCGTGAGTAATTGAAAAGAGAGTGGGAATCAAGTACATTTATTTTCTTGACGTTTCGTGGAGGTGCTTATTATGTTGCTACATAGTATGAAATACGAACTTCCTTGATACGATGCGTGATACTTGATCCTTACATGCCCCAAGTTTCAAATTTGATACCGAATTTTTAACTCAAATTTTACACTTGGAATTCCACAAACAATTGGTTTGTTTTTAATATTTGGCTGTATCGTATTAGTAGTGCGTAATGTTCTTATAAACAAAAGTTACAAAAGTAAAAGTGAGCTGTCAACATTGTTCAAATAATAAATACATTGATAAATGCATGAGTATCTGACATGAACTTCGTTTTAAATCTGCATGCAAGGTTTGAATATTATTCTCGAGTACAATTATAATAATGGTACAAATTTTTGCAAAATTATTTTGCTAGAAGTTCCATAATTAAAGAAGAAGAGAATGCTTCCGTTATGTACATATTTTTACCTCGTAACGCATTGTACTTTTCTCCACTTCGGTATACTTTAAATCTTTATTAACTTTTACTTCAACAATTTACCTCTCAACACGATATCTAATGATGCGTGATGATCCAAGACTCATTCCCCTCGATAAGTCGAACATCTCTCAGTCTCCATTACGTTTCACAGAGCAAATCTACAATACCCAAAGTTTTTAGGTTCAATTTCTTCGGAGCTCGACGTATCAATAAAATGATTGTCGGTGAGGTAAAGGTGACCTTGTTCTAAAATCTCGATAGCTTAGAACTCATAGCAATAGAATGTTAAGAAACATCTCGAGTTGCTGAAGAAAGAAATTTCAGAAGCGAGTTTCAAGTGACCATAACGCCGACGCAAATCCTCATCTACATGGATGATTGCGCGAAAGTCGAGAAAGTCGCAGGTTCCACTTTCCTTTCTAATAATTTTAGAGTGTAATTTACGTACGATTGACGCCACTTTTAAGACATCCGCGATCATTCTCGCTTCATCCACCAATTTCTGCCAAGATCAATTCTTTTATCCCGATGAATATTAAATAATCTCTTCCGGTTAGAGGATACCAGCCGGATTTCGGACTGCGATCTTATAAATACATCTAACGTTAACACAGACGCGCGTCATCCTGTGTGCGGATGGCCTATAGTAGGATCGAATCGAGCGGTTTCGCGGTTTACGCGGAAGACGAAGTTTCGGGTCGCGGCTGGGAAATACGGTGTGCAACCGGAAAAACATTTGGTCGCGCCACGTCACCCATTGAGATTTAATGATGTCTAGGAAAACTGCTGGTATATTGTCACTTAACTTGAGGGACGAATTTACAATGGATTCTTTTTCTTTATTCGGGTACACGTAAACAAAAGCAATTTTTATTTAACTGATTTTGAGAAGGAGGAGGTTACTCGATTCGACATGAATATTTTTCTGTTCTTTTTTTTTCTCTTTGAATCAATTTTGAGTGAGACGATTTTGAATCAATTTTGTCTGTGACTCGAGCAATCGGGAAAGCTTGTAGGTCAAAGGGTTAATTTTTTATCCTATTCACTATCAACTACGAAATGTCTCATAGTTTCAATTGATTGCAATTAAACAAAGCGCTTTTGAGTCACGAATTATTGCAATAGAAACAAATTGTCTGTTTTGTTATACAACAAATCTAATATCAATGGTTATTATCAAAATAATAACCTGGATTACACGTTTGTGTTAAATCTTGGCGTTCAAGGCAAAACGCTTTCAATTTGTCTAGCAGTCAATTGGTCACTGTGAAGAACTTTTTGTAATTATTGAGGGGTTTCCTCCTCCTCGTAAACATAATTTAAGTTTCGTAGAAACGTTTTTGACCATCATCCACTTTTTCGATAGGTCGTTAGTCTTAAACATAAATAAACACTCCCTGCGTTGGAATAAAAATTGGCTCCTAAAATAAAACGATTTAAATTTGCCTGGTAGTGAATTGGTTAAAGCATGAATTCCTCATCTTGCAAAGAGTGTTTTCTTAGAATCCTCAGTTACAAATGTCGAAAAATCTCGTACTCGAAGCGTTAAGAATTCCCATCTGAGCCATTCTCATGAATGGGTTAAATTTTTTAATTCTAAAAGGTATCGTGATTCGTACATAAACCAATTCAAAATACACTTCATATATTTATTTTATTAATAAATTTTAGTGGAAGAAATAATTAACCATTAGCATTCCTACATATTTTTCCAGTAGAATTTGCTTAAATTAAAGTTTATTATTTTTAATGTCAACTTCTTATTTCCTTTCTTATTAATTTTATTTTAAATTGGTTGCTGTACGAACACTTCTTACACTGACTCTATGTGTCAATATCCCTCAGCAGATCAAATTTGTTCACCTGCTGGCTCGATTCATTTTTCTCTTCACCATTTTACATGTGCCTTAAAATATATAACAGTTAATTTATTTTCCCGTGCCATTTTAATAAAAATTCCTACAGAAACATTCCTTTCTATAAAATTTTCCCGAAGATTATCCCATCCAGAATATCCCATCTCGAATGAAACGATTTTTGGGGCCTCCAAAGTGACCAGCGCCTGAGATCGAGCGCTGTGCAATGGCGTCTTCATTTCTAGAACGATTAGACAAGCGTACACAACCAGTGACGCAGGATAACGGGGCGTAAGCACAGCTGAAGAGTTTTTTCTGAACAGCAATTCGAGGTACGGCAGTTCGTTCTCGTTTTAAGTGACTGTTAAGTATACGCACAGGGTAGTGGGAATTGACGGCTTCAGAGCTTAACAGGCGACAAGCTCCCGCTCTCTTTCGCCCCCTCTTCGCATCTCTCCCTCCCCCTCTTTTTGTTTCTGTTTCTGTCGGGGCCGCGAGTCGCTTAATTTCAATCGAGACACCGAGAAATGCTAATTAGATCGTATTTATAGCGCGGTTTAAAGCGCGGGCATAACCGAGCGTGGATCGGTGTGAACCGCGTAGTCAGGCAACGCATCGCTACGTCGCATTTCGCGTTAATAGCCACAATTAGGTGTTTTAATTAGCGCCTCGGCACGCAGTGGCAGCTGCCGGCTGCCAAATTAGGCCGCATCGAAACAATAACTGCCGATTGAAGAACCTAATTAACGTAGGTTCTCCAGCTCGAATCCGAGCCGCGGCTCACGGGCTGCGGCTTATAAATTAATAATTGGCCCGTGATCTCGCCAGATATCGTCGCCGCGGCTCTTTAAACCGACGGGAAGAATAACCTTTGCAATTAAGTGCTGCCACGAAACGATCAGCTGTTTTGCATATCACCTTTGGGAAACGCGCGAGGGCAAGACGTCTTCATCCAAGGAATCTGGTTCACGGTACGGGGATTTGTTGCGCGAGTGTCAATTTTGTTTTGTGGTGGTTTTAAGAGAAAAGTACGTGAGAGAAAATTGAAGGAAAACATTAAGTCTACCGGAAGGTTCTGTCCATTTTTAGAATAAAACAAAATAATATATTTTTTGTACCTTGAATAAATTTGATTGAATAATATAATTTTTATCATTATTTATGACATCTCGTCAGCGCGATTGCAATTTGTATATCATTTTTAGAGAATGTGCGCATACTTGTTGAAACTTGTTGCAACCGGAATCGACAGAACTTCCCGGTAGACCTAATAATATTTGATATATCTTTGATGAAGTTGAAAAATTGAATAAATTGTACAGGAATTTGTTGTACAAGTCAGGTGTCAGTATTATTTTATAGCTACATAGAATATAAAATTGCCGGAAAATAATATTTGATATATCTTTGATGAAGTTGAACAACTGAATAAATTGTATGGATTAAACAACACGAATTACCAAAATTTTGCGAAATAACTTTGGTCAAATAATGCGTTCGATCAGGGCAATGTGCATCTTGATATTTTGTGCACACTGCGATGACTTCATCAATCTCATTTTAGTGTAAAATTCCAGTTTCTCATTATCTCATCCTACCATCTTCTTCTTGTACTATTATAATAACCCTCAGGGGCTGTAGCTATGTTTGATGGTAGCTACAGTACGGGTTTAGCAATCCCGAGATACCGGAGCTATAAGGGGGCCTGGTGGGCCCCTACAGACTAGTAGCCCCTACTCTATTAGGGATGCCAAAGAGTTATGGTGTGAGATACGTAAGCAAATGCATATTCAAGGCAATGCAAAACAAGAATTAAATGAAAAAGGAAGCAAATGCATGACTGGTACCATTAGGTATTATAGTTAAGCTATACGCACCCTTATAAATGAAACTCACTCACCTATTACTACTACAATACTTCAGAAAACAAAAGTGTCTCCCATGCCTACTCCACTATATAATTTTTTAAATTCACTCATTCGCTATCATACCACAGCAATTATCCAAGTTTTCTTATTATTCGTATTTGCAATTATGCATCCACTTATTATAATACTATATACAATATATAATGGGTGTAAAGTGTAGTCTAACACTAAAACAACTCATTCAGACAATAGTGTGTCTTGTACATTGTTTATTATAACACTAAACTATGATTATATATAATGTGACTATAGTTTATACTAACACTAAAACAACCTATTCAGACAACACTGTATCTTGTACACTGTTTATTATAACACTATACTATTAATATACATATATATAATGTGTATATTATGTATTGTATCACTAAAGCAACCTATTCAGACAATAGTGTGTCTTGTACACTGTTTATTATAACACTGAATTATTAATATATATAATATGTCTATGGTGTATCCTAACACTGAAACAACCCATTCAGACAACAGTGTATCTTGTACACTGTTTATTATAACATTAATCTATTAATACATATGTAGTGGGTATATTATATGTATGTGTATATATATACTATATACACTATAATGTAGTCTAACACTGAAACAACCCGTTGAGACAATAGTGTATCTTGTACACTGCTTATTATAACATTAATCTATTAATACATATGTAGTGGGTATATTATACATCAATATAATGTGTATATAGTATTGTATAGTACATAATTATATAGTATAGTAATATTATATAGTATATTCCAACACTAAACCATTCAAACAACCGCGTATGTTGTACCCATCGAAATTCAATCGAATTAAGAACCGCGGTTCGAAATACCGTGGAAAGTGGACCGCGCACTCTCCGGAATCTAAAAGTATCGTCATTTGACCCGCTTCTCCTCCTTATCGCGTCCCCAGGACAACCTTCCAGCCACGTCACAGGATTCTAATTATCCCGCATCGCCAACGCGATTATTCACAGCCCGTGTGGACGCATCGTATTCATAGAAACGCGGCAATACCGGGCGTGGCATGCTCGTCGTTCGTCCAGTACACGTTTCACATGCTCGTACCGCGTCGGTCCCATGAGCGGGCTCAACAACACCTACCGTCAAGTCTCTGGCAACACAATGACGTTATAATGACTAATGATCATATCATTTAATTAACATCGCGCCTAACTAGCCCAGACTTCATTAGCCTCGCGCCGCGGCCTTAGACGGACGCGTACAACGCCACGCTTATTATGTATCTATCGGCCAGCGATTGTCCGCGGCGCGTGTTAAAGCCGCACCACGTTCCACCGGGCCGACACGCTTCCTCGGTTTGCCGCTAAATATCCACGTTGTACGCCGCGCTGTTGTCCGCCACGGACGTACAACAACGGCCGTTCCGGTGCCTGGGGAAAAGGAGGAAAGCCACCCATCGATCCCGACGTCCCTCGATCATCTTCGAGACCGATACACGCGATACATCGCGCAAACTGCGTCGAAAGGCCTATCGCAATGTGTCGTCGGTTAACCCTTTGAGCCACGTGATATTTTCGAGGAGGGTAGGGACTCTGGAAGATCCGGAGAAAGTTTAGAAGAGTGGTTTCTGAAGCGGGTTCTGCTTGGATCAGAAAACAGTGATATTTGGGATCTTTAGTTTCTTAGAATATTGAGTGCAAGGAGTTTTCATTTATTATGAGTGATATTAACCCTTTGAGCTAGATGACATTTTTGACAAAGCTAGGAACTCTAGAAGATCCTGAGAAAGTTTAGGGGGGGGGGGGGTGGTTTTTAAATTGTTTCTGCTTGGATTAGAAAAGAGTGATATTTGGGGTTTTTGGTTTCTTGGAATATCGAATGTAAGGAGTTTTAATTTATCGTGAGATTTTGGTTGGTTTGTGTAGAATGTGTGTGAATTTTTGTAATTGTAAACCATTGAAATAGACTGATTTATACCTTATTGCTGTTGGGCATGCTACTCATTGCCTCGCTGAGGGTCTCCTTCTCATAACTTCGTCAATTCAGCGAATTGTTTAATGAAATTTAAACTGTGCATTCTTAAAGGTACATACTTTCCTAAAATTGTAAATAGGAATACAATTTTGTTGACCCTTCAAAGGAGAAATCCAACTTAACACTAAACCCACTAACGTTCATTCGTTACTATTTCTATCGTAATCGGATAAATGACTAGTCTTAAAGACACTTTTCTCAATTAGATCCATAAAAATATTTAACATTAAATTGAATAATGCAGGAAACAATCGCAATAATTCAGTTATCAATTCATGTATCAATTGTAATAATTAGACTGCGGATTTTCATGCATTTATAGGTAATTCGAACGTGTATGAACCTACAAAATGCAAACAATAAACAAGAATATAAATAAGATTGAAAGTAAAGTTCATGTTATAGTATTTGCAGAATAAAATAAACAAGACAACACTGTATCTTGTACACTGTTTATTATAACACTATACTATTAATATACATATATATAATAGGTATATAATGTATTCTATCACTAAAGCAACCTATTCAGACAATAGTGTGTCTTGTACACTGTTTATTATAACACTAAGGGGGCCTGGTGGGCCCCTACAGACTAGTAGCCCCTACTCCATTAGGGATGCCAACACTAACTCCTATTTAGGTTTAATAGGTAGGTTAGGTTCATACATATTTTTACAAAGATTTGATTTTGCATAGAGAAATTTGAATTTGCAATAACCTGCAAAATGCAAACAATATGCAAGAATAGGCATGTTTGCAAAGATTTTATCTTACATAAAGATCCGCAGTCTAGCAATAATTCATACAATACTTCGATAATTAACATACTGCACACAAAACCTGTATACCAAAGTTTGAATACAGTCGTTTTATCAATCATAGTAAGTTCAACGTTAACAAACTAAAATTGAGAAGTCAGAAAAACTACCCTTACGAATCCTACAGATCCCGGTTCAATAATTTTAAACAAACAATAGACACCGTTCGGTAAAAAGTCACGCGTCCCGTGGTCTGAAGAATTCCCTGGACGCGGTCCATCCCATTGAAACAAGTTCCCCGGATTGTCAGGTCTCCTCGATCCCGACGCGGATATCATCCCGTCGAAACCGGGACGACTTCGGCTAATCCTCGGGATGCATCTGCTCTTCCGTAATACGTGTGGGTGCGTTATCCCTCGTTCCGTCGAATACTCCTCGCGGTCCCCCTCTCCCCATCGCTGGTCTGTAATTTAATATACGCACGCGAAAATGGAGACAGTAATGACTCGTACGGTTTCCGGCTTAAAATTAAATGCGACTATCCGAGTTAGTAAAATTCCTAATTCGCGGCGTTCCAGATCTCCTGCCGGACGCTGCCTCGGAGCACGTACATTTTTCGTGTGATCTTCCGGGGCTTCGTTTCCTCGTACCAGTCAAGCAAGCGGGAAAGGTGCAACTGGACCGGTTCCAAATTAAATTTTGCCCAGGAAAATGAAAAAGAAGGAGACGGCGCCGTATGCTCTCGGTCGGAGGCTCGACCTGTCCCCTCTTCCGTTATTCGTCGTCGACGAGGAAACAAGCTGAACAAGGAACGGAGGGTGGAAAAATTCGAATGATTCTTAAATAAATCCCCTTTCGGCCCGCATGTCCGTCTGACGTCCCGACGCTCGCATGCGGGTCGTTTCTGGCATTTCCTCGCGCCTACCGATTCCGAACCTTATCACGGATTCCTCTTGCCTCAGCCCCTTTCTTTCTCTCGTATATACTCCCTTCTGGTTTCTTGAGTCTTATATTAGGGATGTTGCATCCCTTTCCTAGGGCCTCTGATTTTTCAGTAGAGGTTCAAGGTAACCATTAGTCTCCCATGTTCGTTCACAGAAAGCAGTGCAGTTTGATTTGTATAGAAATGGAAGTTTCTTTCGTTGGATCAGAATGGGCCCTTGTAGGCTTTCCAAAAGGGATTAGAATCCTCTGTTATTTTTTACTAATAAGGCAAGTATAGTTATGGGGAACGCTCAAAAGTCATGTTTGGAGTTAGGGACATACCAACCATAAAATAATATAGGGCCAATTAATTCGTTCACATTGGCCTCTGAACCCATTGTTAAATCAATTTAAAAAAAATATCAGTTTATAGGGGACGATGAAACGAAACTTTTTTATATTTACAGTTTATTCATAGGATGCTTAGTTTCGAAAATAAAAATTAAAAAGTTGGAAGTTCGTTGCAATAATTGAATTTCAGGTGAAAGGACTTTCAAGTTTTCAATTTTTATCTCTGAAACTAAACGTCCTACAAATAAACTGTGAATATAAAAAAAGTTCCGTCTTATTATCCCCTATTAGCTGATATTTTTTTTAAATTCTATTGTTCGACTGTTGTTTTTCTTTTCTTTAAGACAATAGCAACAGGATCAGGCCACTGCAAGATCTCAGGTGAAAGGTCTTTCAAGTTTTTAATTTTTATCTCTAGAACTAAACGTCGTATGAAAAAATCGTAAATATAAAAAAGTTCCGTCTTATTATTCTCTATAAGCTCATATTTTTCTTAAATTCGATTGATCAACAATTATTCTTTTTTTCTTCAAGACAATAGCAACAGGATCAAGCCACTGCAAGATCTCAGGTGTAAGGTCTTTCAAGTGTTCAATTTTTATCTCTGAAACTAAACGTCGTATGAAAAAATCGTAAATATAAAATAGTTCCGTCTTATCATCCCCTATAATTTAGTATTTTTTTAAAATTCACACCTCTTAGAATTTCCAGTATAAATCCTTCCACAGTCAAAGTGTTTAAGTAACAACTTCTCAAATGTAGTTCATAAATATTTATGCAACCTTGCAATGTACAATTCCCAAAGAAAACAAATACACAAATGCCAGAGGAACGAGCACAACATAAAATACAAATTGTACAAAGTGAATATTCTTTACAAAAACACTAAAAATGTACAATCTACCATTTCGTGATGCAACGTCATTTACTGAATCATTTTCAGGAGCATGTCTTCTTCGACAATCAATGTCTTGATCAATTCTTTCGATTTCAATATTTTATTGTTTCCCCATATAATTAACTCTATTATTAAAGTACAGATGCGTCACCAGTTTTCTCAGAGAGAAAACGTTTCGTCTGAATCTCACCTAACTTCTCCGTAGACACGACTTGTCTTACAGCCTTCATCTATTCTAGCTATCCATGTTCGCATCACTTACCAACGATCGTAAACTGCAAGTTCTAATTGGCCTATTATAATGTCGCTGGCCAAACGTGTTTCAACGTTTCGTCGGTATTATAGCTTCATCAGAGATCTGAGGACACGCTTTATGATTGCAATTTGTTTAAGGTGTAACAGTGTTCACGTCTCTGGGTTATTGATCGCGGGGACAGAAATTTCTGGTTTGGCAACTGTTATATTAAAACGATAGAACGTCACATAGTGATGAATTTATACTTAGTGATGAATTATAATTATTGTGTACGAATCATCTCATTTCTGTACTCGTCATTTTTACAATACTCCGTTTTCTTCATTTCTGGTTACTTAATCTCTTGATTCGACTGTATCCAAGAAAAAAATCATAAAAATTATTTTCTTTAGTTGATAGTCGTTGACTCGGACCCTAATCAAACAAAATGAATTTTTCTGGCTGTGAGAGTAGATTCATTCGTGTTTTTCACTTGTCTGTACCTCCTAAAAATAAAGTTCTCTTCTTTGTTTCTCTAAATTTCCTGCCAAGCGATTAATATATTTTAATCTTGCGTTTCAATCTGACGAGTGTTTGGATTACTCGAAAATATGCGTAATATTTATAAACGGTCATCCCTATGCATCCTGACGAAGATTCAAAGGATGTATTACACTCTCCAGCCAAGTTGATTTCGGTTTTACCCTGAATCACTTACTGTAGCGATCTAAAATCCGTTATCAAACTCATCACCGTCACTAGACAACATCTCCATATATATGACTTGTTTTTAATCTAATATTAATATACATGGTCTTCTTATCTTTCGTGACAAAATCAAATTGCACCTTCTCCGCGTCTAGTATCAAATAAAACCACCCCACGCGTTCAATTCCGATTTTAAAACAATCTAGGATGAATTACTGCAACAATTTCCTCAATCTCGAGCCTATCACTGTCACGATCCTCGTACTCGTTGTCCACCGGTTCGAATCTACCAAGTTCCATCATGCCAGGTTCTAGCGGACGTCAAAGATGCCCGAGGTACCAAGCGCCTTATCCTGGTACCATCTCGAGCCTGTCCTTTTTAAGCGTCCTGCTAATTCGATCATTTGCATCGGAGAAAACTCAAAGCATCCTCTCCTCCCGTGCTTGATTTCTCCTTTCTCCATCAGACAGGATCGATTACCAAAACAATTAACAGCCCGTCACCTTCCCCTGCGACCGTCCTTCTCGTCTCCTCCCTCGGCGACGTTATCAATTCCCAAGACCGAGAGCAGAAAAAAATGTCAAAAGTATCAGCGATTAATCGCGTGATTCGTCAAAAGTCCGAAGCAACGCGATCATGTCTGTTATTCGTACGGGGTCATAAATTATGCAACGACCGAGGTGTCCGTCAGTCAATCAGCGTTCCCTTTCCACGTGGCACTCTCAGAAACGGTCCTGGAGGAAAGAATGTCGTCCTCCGTGGGACCGGGTCGTATCCGGTGGTGCGCGCAATTTCTAAGCAGTCCCTGTCATTTACCCGCGACACGTACGAGCGTCGAAGAAGCTTTTCCCCGTTTCGAGGAAGAATTAGAGACCGTCCCGGCTGAAAGGTGGCGGCTTGTTGCTGCTGGACATACGCGGCCCCCATTTAATTAATGTGGCTTATTAGCATATAAACTCGCGCGTCCCAGGGACGTAACCAGCCCGCGGGCGTTCGGCGGATCGTTGCGGACAGTCGTGGACGCGGTCGTACGCTCGTAGACCCATTCCCGCCGCGGGGAGTGGCCGGAGATGCAAAATGTCGTGGCGGAGCACTCGAGGCAGTGGGCATTACGAAGCCCCTGGAGCACTGTACCAGGCAGCCACTAGTTACATTGTCTAAGGTTTCAATAACCTAATGAACCCCAACGCGCAGACCAAACCGACCGAACTCGCTCCTCGCTGAGGGAAGGACGGCCTGCCACGAGAGTTGGGTTAATTAAATACAAATTACAACCAAGAATTACGTCCAAATGGGGGGTTCGAACGCGACGGGACACGGGGAGAGGGGATTGGTTGCAAAACTTGAACGGGTTTCTTTCGAAATGATCGTCTTTGGGGGTGGTGGACTCTCTTGGGGATGAAAAGGGTATATTCTGGAGGGATTCTGAACGTGGGCTGATTTCACTGACACACTCGATGATTTTATCATGTATTTTGTGTAACTTATAGTGTAAACTGTGTTTCATTATGATATGATTTTCTTTTAATTCCTCATCTTTGGGGGTGCAGGCCTCTCTGGGTGGATGAAAAGTGAATATTCTTGAGAGATTCCGAATGTGGGGAGGATTTACTGATATGGTCGACGATTTTATCATGGTTTTGAGTGTTTTATAGTGTGAACTATGTCTCAATATATGATGGTTTCTTGCAAACTGCTCTTTTTTAGGGGTTCTGGCCTTTTTGGGGGATGGAAAGTGAATATTCTTGAGGTATTCTGAACGTGGACTGGTTTCACTGACGCACTCGACGATTTTACCATTTTATTATCGTTTTATAATGTGAACAATATTTCATTATGTGATGATTTCTTTCAAACTGCTCGTTTTTAGGGGTGCTGGCCTCTTTTGGGGATGGAAAGTGAATATTCTTGAGGAATTCTGCATATGGGGAGGATTTACTGATCACTCGAAGATTTTATAATTTTATTATCGTTTTATAGTTTGAACAATATTTCATTATATAATGATTTCTTTCAAACTGCTCACATTTGGAGGTGCTGGCCTTTCTTAGGGAATGAAAGATGATTATCCTTGATATTAAAAGAAAGTGTCATCATTTAAATTTAATTGTAATAATTAATTTATAATAAACAAAATTATTAGATACATTCATTCCCACTTGTGTTTCATTAAAAAAGAAAGTACACAAGTTGCATGTAGATTAAAAACAATTAAACATAAACTATACCACTCGTAGTACAACATGAAATATAATATCTGACATCATTCACTAATTTACTTTTCTACAAAAGAGTTACGCAAGTGAGTTAAAAGAAATATTGCATTTTCCCTGCAAAAGAGACTGTCAGTGAATACAATTCTCTCGGTTGTACAATGTTTCTAACGACTTTAATTTTCCTAATCATCATGTGAAGAAATATTATCTGAACGATTCCTCATGCTAGCTCAATCTCAATCTAAAATCTTCATCGCACATAAAAAAAAACATTGTACGCAACCATAAAACATGCAAAATTCATGATAAAATCTTTGAATGCATCAGTAAATGTACTTTACATTCAGATTATGCGAGCGTGAAAGATGATGGTCTCGTGTCACAATAAAATACGAAGGAGTTTCTAAGAGCAAACCAGTATATTTTCTTTTTTAATGAAACACAAGTGGAAATGAATATATCTAATAATTTCTTCTATTACAAATAAATATACTTATGTATGAATGTACTTACAATTAAATGTGATAGCATTAAATGTCCACCACATCTTAAAATTCCTTTCGCAGAACCCTGTATTATACATTTTGGAGCAATAAATATTTTCGTAAATGAATCGTGGAAGAATTGTTACGTTCAAAATCGGCGCGGATAACTCGTAAACCACGATCGGTCGTCGACCTTTGTTGACGTTCACGTTCATTTCTTGGAATTTCGATAGGCCTGTGGTTCCCGGAAACGGATTAACTTACCCTCGCCAAATGTCGCGGATAGGAAAACGCAAAGGACGCGGCAGTTACGCGTCGGGCTTCGAACAGTTCGCATCTAGCGATAGTCCGTAAACGCGAATAGTTAATTGAGTTATCGGTAGTGATAGTGCGCCATGCAGCATCACCGTGGATCCACTGCGGCGTGGTGGCTGCTGTTTAAATATTTATCGAATATTTGACAGCTAATTGCCCACGTGAAACCATATTAAGCTTGTTAGGTGAGCTCGAGCCGTGTTTTGGATTCGAACATGATTCTTAATTGAACGATTTCTATCTTTCTATTTCTTTTATTAATATTTTTTATTTTTCTAAAAAGGGGGATTTAATATTAGTATCAAGTTCATTGTATGATAAAGTGTACACTGAAATTATAATTATCGTTTCTTGATCCTGATTAGATTTTTCTTTTTTGTTTCAGGTAAGTCAGGACTTTACATTGGCAGAATTCTTTAGCTAATTTCCAAAAAAGTGAAAGGTATTTACTATAACTAGAGTGTGGATGTTTGTGGATTTATGGCAAATGAAAATATGAATAATAATAATATACATAGATGTACACAGATATACTTCTAATAATAATAATAATAATAATAGTAATAATAAAAATAGATACTCAGAGATATACTTACTTTACTTAGATAGATATAGACATACTCCCATTAATGATTTAAATAAATATCAAGTAAATATCTGTGAAATATATGCGAAATTTGTCCATATCTGTGTCAGTTCTTTTTCTGTATCTGTAAAAATATGAGTTTGCATAAACATCCGCAATCGAACCATAAGTATTGTATTATTGTCTTCGAAGAAGCGATAGGATGCCCATAAGTACGTAGGATTTTCCGATTCGCATTTAAGTGAAGTGCCAAATGGTCTACTACCAAAAGATTCTCTAACACGAAGATCAACTCAATTAAAACGGTGAAGACCAGTTTAATTAAAACTCAGTCAGAATTTTTCATAATTTTAAATGATTATATCAAATATAATTTAATAACATTGGCTCCACCTTTATATTTATTGGCTTCACGAGTATATTCACTTTTACTAAACTTTTATAAACAGAAAATGAATTTAAATTTTCATTAATGAATTCAAACAAAATTAAACTCAATGTCTAACTTTTTCACTTAGTAGTAATTTCCTCCTACTTCTAAGAGTACTATCAATTAAAAAAGAAATATGTCCATCTCCGCCATAGTGCTCGATTACAGAAATTTCCATCGCTCCAATTAAACAAAGTGAAACTCGTTCTATAAATTCCCCCTCCAGTAATTTTTCGATTACTTCAAAGAATGATATCAATAAAAAAAAGAAAAGACATTATACTCTCCTTGCAACTCGAGCATTCCAGCATTAAAACACTGAATGCAACGGAAATTGGAAGGACGGTAGCGAAATCTTCCTCCGCATACCAATTCACCAAACAGAGAAGGGGGAATAATTAAATCGATGATACCCCCTTGTCCCGTCGATGATTGGAATTAAAAGATACACCCGAAGTAATGCGAATGCAAAAGATGAACGCCCACGTACTGAATATAAAGCGAGTCATTAATAGGGCGATTAAATTAAAATATTCTCCTTGGCCATCGCTGCTTTCGCCCCCGCAGACGTTCTCTCAAAATCGTTTCGCGCACGCACACACCGTCACGATCGAGCCACCGCGAATCGAGGCGCAAGCGCTGAAATAAAATGACCAAAATGAATCACCTGGATATTTACGGTTTCGACGATTAAACGGGAATACCTCATGATCCCTGCTACCCATGGAACACATTCGAACGAAATCAATGGAACGCTGGCGGGAAGGCGCGATTAAGTCGGAGATTTCACCACCGCGAATTAAAAACTCTCGTTCCGCGGTGCCGTGCGTAGGTGTTATTAAGATCGAGATCGGGAATAAGTCGAATCATCGTTTCTTCAACTCGCGGTACTTTACAACGGCTTCGCCGAAACGAACGACCGTTTACGACTGATCCCTCGGGTTTGAGAGGAACGAATCGTCTTCGAGGAATTATTTAGCTGAATTATTTAAGTCCTGCGGTTGGTTCATGTCGCGTTAAATTCCGGGAACGATCGAGACTGGACGCTTCTATCCGGACTCGTTTCAAGTTGAAACTTCACTTTTGGGTTATCTGGGTTTACGATCAAACTCTGTTGGGTATGAGGGCGTTATGCGACTTGCAGTTTGATTTTTATTTAGGTCTTCGTTGCGTCTGATAGGTGGGGTCGGTTTGGGAAACTTTGTGTTTTGTATTGACGGAAGTAAAAAATTGTTAACCCTTTGCACTCGAGAGGTGACTCTCACTAGGTTTTTTTAGGATTAATTTCTTTAGAATTCGAAGTGCCAATAAAATGATTGTTGAGGCAAAGGTGAGCTGATTCTCAAATCTCAAATTAGAGATTTCGAAGTCAATGTAATCTTAGAATTCGTGGGAAGAGAATGTTAAGAAAGCATCTCGAGTTGCTGGTACCAAAAAAAAGGGCCTCGAGTGCAAAGGGTTATTTTTCAATTCTACACGTACATAGTACATATACATAATCATAACAATAAATTTACCGACGCGTTCGTTTGTAACTATTTATACAACGATAGGACAAAAGACACTTCCTTCGATTAGATTCATCAATAGTATATCAATTCATACATTCATTATAATAATTCATATATCAATTTATACATCAATTATAATAATTCATATATTGCACATAAGAGCTGTATGTTAAAGCTTGAAAACCGTGGTTCGATCAATCGTGATAGGTTAAAGTGTTAATGTCAAATGACTAGTCTTAAGGACACTTCTCTCAATTAGACACATACAAATATTTCACGTAATACCAAATTCAGTATTGCGTGAAACAATTCTGTACAATTCGTATGTTGCACATAAAAACTGTATAGAAAAATTTGGAAATCGTCATTTGACTAGACGTGGTACCTTAGACACTGCCAACAGTTGCAAGCCTCACTTTCATCTGACTTTTCCAAATCAGCAGCGTCGCGTGTAAATAGCCGCGAAAAGGTACAACCGATAGCAACCCCCAAAGAATCCACGGGTCCTGTTGCGCACGTACGCGGGTAATTAAGTCACCTGGATATCGGGTCTTTGGGCAGGAATTGAGAGGTACCGCGAGACGCGACGGGAGGCTGAAACGGGAGCACCCACGTACCGAATGTAAGACGAATCATTAGTAGGCCGATTAAATTAAAATATTTGATTGCCAAAAGGGTTCTGGCGGGCGGCAGTCGTAGGGTTCAACCCGGTGGCGCGGGTTCGAGTATCGCGCTCCGTGGCGCTCACGGGCCGAATTTGAAATGCTAAACAGCAAATACGCCTAATGAACACGTATGCCCGCCCGTGTCCGTAGGTATGTTTGTACCAACGGCGACATTACTGCCGGCGTATTTGCGTTGGCAAGGCCCCCGACGGATAATAGATTCATCCTTCACGCTTCTTAATTAGGAGTTAAGTTTTATTGGGCTCTGGCTCGCCACCGCTCTCGCTTTTCGCGCGCGAGCGAGAACGTGCGCGCGTCACGCACACGAGCGACCGAACCGGGGCTGATGCGTCGCGACGCGTGCACCGAATGAAATTTAACCCGCGAACGACCTCCTCCAGAGGCGCGAAGACGTCGCCGTGACGTTCGCGCTGTCGATGGGGAATTTTTAATATACACTCGCTGGATTTATTTTCAAAATATAGCGTTTTGCTTTGAGTAACCAAGATTTAATACAGATCTAGGTTGATATTTTGATAATAAGAAGTGATGTTACACTTGTTGCTTTAAAAAGAATATTTATGATCTTCTTTTGCAATCATTCGTGACTGAAAAGACTCAAATTTGAAGTACGAGACATACCGTAATTGGCAGTGAATGGGTTAATGAGAATGGTGGGAAAGTTTTGTTTGGGATTTTTCTCTGTGGAATGAATTTAATATTTACGTTCGATAATGTTGAGATCGTGAAGGTGTAACTTGATATGAAAATGGTAAAAATAAAGAATATAGTTGTATATAGGATATAGTTCAGCAATTTTAGCGTGACAAATTGAGAATTCTGTTGTCATTTTTAATTTCATGGAGATTTTTCATCAATTTTATGTCGTATACATATGTACAGAATATATAATTCAAATTCAAATAATGAATAAATTATATGTACATTATATTAATTATATTGGGTTGTTTCGAAAGTCAACAAATAACATGTGTACATGTGACACCTATGTCAAAATTCAAATGTACCTTTAATACCTTCACAACATCAAAATTCAATTAAAATAAAATTGATAAACAACCTTCATGAGTTGAAAAATGTATCTAAATAATATATATGTCAACACACGTCTACAGGGTGTCCCAGTATTAGCGTAAGAACCAAAATGGGAGGTAGCTGAGACAATTCTAAACCACAACTCCCTTTGCAAAAATGTCCGACAGTGCTTAGTTTTTGAATTATTGACGAAAAACTACCGACCAATCACAGCGCCCGAGTACGCTCGCTACGACCTACCGTACCCAGCCCATCCTCGCTCGAGCCTATGCTCTCGCGGCTGAGGGCGCGCTACTTGGGCGCTGTGATTGGTCCGTGGTTTTTCGTCAATAATTCAAAAACGAAGCACCATTCGACATTTTTCCAAAGGAAAATGTCGTTCAAAATCGTCTCAGCTATCCTTTCTCCCAATTCCGGTTCTTCCACTAATTCTGAGACACTCTGTACATCTATTTCAGTGGTATTATTTATGGATTCTTCCTACAAAAAAATTTGACAATAAAGGCAGCGACTCGGAAAGGCAATCGTAATCTCTTGAATGAGGATACAGCGAAGCTTTTATCGTAATTACAAATTTCCACTCAATTTCCGTCTATTTAAATCGTCTCCATAAACCTGAACCGCGAGTTTCGGCTGAATGTAAGTAGATTCCGCTAGGAGTAACGAATGTACCATCGATTCTTTAAAATTTGATAAGCGCCGCGAGTAAATAGCCGGAAACCAGGGAAGCAAACGATACCTGCCATGGCGAGAAACTAAATCAATTTGCGGGCAGGACAGATTTAACGGTGATTGACAATTCACAATGAACGTTAATTCTTATAAATTTTACGTTACTTAGAGAAGCTCCTTGAATATTCATTAGATAGAAGCCCCGATAGGGAACGTTTTCTCTCCATTCATAGCAACCGTGTTCGTCCTAGTATTGACAAATAAATGAACGTTTCTAACGGAATGCAATCGCTTCATGGTGGAGAGTATAAAAGTATCCGTGATTGGATCACTTATAAAATTAAAATTTATCTGGAAGGAAATAATTTCTGTAAATCGCTGTACACAAAATTTGCTATGGAGACAATGCTGGCGATATTGAAAAATAAGTATGAATCTTTTAGCGTTTATAAATAATAACAGCGTTTTTACTTAGGGTATTTTATATTCGAGAGATTTGTTTAAGCGTCAGAATTGCTTTTCTGAATTAAATCGAGATTTTTGCGCTAACAAAATTTCTGTTTAATATATTATTCGTGTTAATGAATAATATTAATTCCGTGTGCAATTTTACTTTCGTTCATAACTATTACAACTTCCGTTTAATTTTTATTCCTGTAATACTCCGCCTCGAGAGTAATTTAGATTTTGTTTTTATTATTAATACTTCAGTATTATTTATATACTTCACTTGAAGGTTGACAAATAGTAATTATTCACGTGGAATTATACCTTTCACGATCTCTGAAGAGGATTACCCTTCTCGAATGAATCATTCGAATTACCAATAAAAATAAATTACCAATAAAAATGTTTTAAATGCATTTTGAAACTCATGAAGATTATTTATCAATTTTAAGTGAAACTTGACGTCTTGAAGGTATCGATTAGTTAATATTATGTACATACAATCTATTTATTCTTTGAATGTGACTCAACAATACTTACACCATAAAATTGATAAACAACCTCCATGAAATTAAAAATGAATTTTCATACACGAATCTGGATATTCGTGATTTCCAAACAAGCCCATTCTTAAAATTTCGTTTGCTGCGCCTACTGGAGCAAAAAAAGACATACGTTTCGAATACACAAAAGTCCAACAAACGTATCGATTCCATTCGACTATGTTTCTATTGAGCGATTCGTCGATAACTCGTATCTGTAATTGCACCCCCGTCGCGTGCACTCGTTACTGCCATTCCCGAACGCATCCATTCTTTTTCCACGATTTCGCGACATACACCAACCCGGAAGTCCCCAATCCCCTCTCTCCGTAACAACGCAAGAAAATCGCGAAAGATCGAACCAATCGAGAGACATTATCGTCAGGGGATTCCCTTGTTCTCTCGTCGCGGTTCCTTCCCCGTAACGCTTTGCATTCCGTTCCCTTCATTCGGCGTTTCGTTTTTCCAGGAAGCATCAATATTTATAATGCATAATGCATTCGTAATTGCCGCGTGTACACTCTATTTGTTCCGATTTTGTAATGCCATGAAAATGTATGAAGCGATAGCTATTATTAGAAGCGGGGATGCAAAACTCACGGTGCCGGCACGGTTAACTAGGTGCAGACAGGTGGGAGGAGGAGGAGGGGAAGGGTAACAGAAAGTAAATGAAGCGGGGAATGAGATTGCAGAATTATCAAAGAACTTTCTTGCGTGTGAAATTCCCTCCTTCTCCTTTGCTTGTCGTTTTTCTCGTTTCTTTTTTCTTTTTTTTACGTTTCGTGCACGGCCGATGAATCGTTTCTGATGAATGAGAGAACGCCACCGTCTCCGATGCACACCGCTGATACTCTATCGAGTGTGTCAAAGGAACCGAAGGAACGTTTGCGTTCGTCGAATGTATCATTGTATATTACGTCGCGATATTCCCTTCCTTTGAGAGCTGTTCGCACTTGCTGTTAAAAAATACGGAGAAGCAAATCCGACGACGTCGATCGACAAAGGTGACGGAAACGAGGGAAGTGAAAATTTAGACCTGTTGGGCGGGTTTATTCGATAATTTATTCCGCTTTATTTGATAATAGAATGAGAACGGGGAGGCACGAAATCAGATTTGCTTTCGATTCGAATAACCTTTGGTGGGTTAAGGGAATAGCGCTTCCTTTGTGATTGGACTAATTAATGCAATCGAGAAGGACAGATCGACAGGTTTAGAGGGTAATTAGGATGCTGAATGTAGATTGTATCCATTGTGGAGCGTTCTGAAAATATGGGTCTAGAACAGGTGAACTTGAAAGTTGCAAAGTTTCTAAATTCTGTATTTATATTTTGATAAATTAATTATCTTTATACTTTGAAATTTGTAAATATTAGATGTTAGTTATTATGCAAGATGAGATTAGATTTCACACTAGTACATCTTTCTTATCTGTATCTCTGATACGATCTTCGTAACATTTATATAATAAACTTGAAACACACTTGCTCTTGAAATGAACAATTATAAGAAAAGTAATTTTCAGTGAATATTACTAGTACATCTTTCGAACTTGTTTTGGACCCAGATTTGCACAAATCTTTCTCCTCTTATTTGTTCATAGAACACCTTATCAGTTTGCTTAACCATTCGCTGCCAACTACGAGATGTCTATTAGTTCAAATTGAATGCAATTACTCAAGGGATAAGTTTATAGTCTTTTGAGTCACGAATTGTTGCAAACGATCGTAAATTTTCTATTTAAAACAACAAATTGAATACCACTCTCTATTATCAAAATAAAGTTTTCGTAATTACTCAGGAGGGTTGAAGCATTAAAGGAGGTTTTCTCAATACATTTCCGAAATTTCACGAGTAATATGTTTAAAATCGATGATCGAACAGAAAGCTTCAACGAAACTGGAAACCCTAGAGGCGTAAACATAATTTAGGTTTGGTAGAAACGTTTTTGGTCAACATCCACTTTTTCGATGGATTGGTCTCAAAAAAAGTCACAACTAAAAATTGGTGCCCAAAGCAAAACGCTTTAAATTTATCCAATAGTGAAAATATTAACCACATGACACAATATAATACGAAGTAACTAACAATAAATCAAACTAACTTATATTAGGTGGACTGAAAAGTAATGTCGTTTTTTAAATGAAATACTTGTTTATCACTCATTAGCTCATTGACATTTATCGATCTGGCATTCAAAATTTGTACACTAAATGGCAAAAGGCTGTTGATAACGAGGGCGATTACATAATTGATTAAAAAAAGGAATTTATTAAGAATTTGTTTGAATTTAATGTAAAATAAACGACATTACTTTCCAGTCCACCTAATATAAGTTCCAAACCAACCGTTCGCATCTTGTTTGATAATAAATCACTGACTCCAAGTAGTACTATCCCGCAAAATAAGACTCGCAAACGACCAGCCTTCCGTCCTCTACAATACAAAAAAAGAAAAAAAAAACACAATCCCGCATTTTAATTTTCCACCGTTCCCTTCGAAAACCCCTCGAGTGGCAAAGGGAACGTTGATTCACGCGAATGCCGGCACGATTCAGAGCTAACCGATGTTGATACGTCGAGCACTACGTGTCTTTTCTTCTCGAATCCCTGCCGGTACTTGGCATTGTGCGAGAGGAATTGGGGTTCGCTCTCGAGCTACGTCAAAGAATCATCCCCCTTTCAACGAATCGGTTCGCGTCGACGGTTCCGCGAGTGCATCCCTTGTTTCTTCGACTCGCCGACACGTCGAGGGAACGCCGTTTGTTAAAAACTGACCGGAGAGGCATGCCATCCCTCAGCATATTCCGGGTTTGATCAGGTGTCGGACGGCTTTCGGCTCGAGGCGTGTCAGAGGGAACCGGACGGATCTCGATTTATCGACAACCTGTACCGACGATGTTGTTAAGACCTCGTTGGAAATGGCTCGCGCAGTGCGATCCATATTACACGGGACCAGTAGAGGCAGAGGCAGAGGCAGAGGCAGAGGCAGACAAGATGACCGCTTGCACGCCAGCCAAGATCTGCGCGAGAGGGTTTCCGACCAGGGGGGTGAGTGGGCAACCGGCGAAGCTGGAATAAGTTATCTGCAACTAGCAACCCTTCGGCTAAGTGGACGGTTCTCAAGCGGGAACATCTCACTCCATTGTCCCGTGGTTGAAACGACCCTGGAATTCCTCGACGGAATGGAAGTCCGTACCGATCGATCTATCAGCGTCGACGAATTGGATAATCCCGAGGGTTGAAGAAAAATGGTAATGGTGAATGGACTCTGGTATCGGTAATTGCTCAACGACGTATTACAACAAGGAAATAAACAGAGACGCGTTGACGTAATTGACGTTGGATGCTACCGAACCGTTTTAGGAACGGCGTCAATTTTTTCACTCGATTCTCATGGGGATGGGAGCAGGCAAAGTCTCCGGGTGTTTCACTGCAACGTGCAAAGGGTTCTGGTTGGGAACCTATTTTCCCAAGAGGGTGGAATAAGGTGGAAGGAGAGGCTGAGGAGGGAGTCGTTGTGTCCAGTGTCTCGGCGTGCGGCCACTGGGGTGGTTGTGGCCAGTCACGAGGGCGCGTGGGATGGGGTTAGGTCCCTCTTGTACACGAGGCGAGGTTCGGACTTGAGAGATCAATAAACGACCCTCCAACCTGGACACTCGGCCCATCCCTCATTCTACCACCGCCGAGCCACCTTCTCCGCTACCTACTTCGACCAACCTAACGTCCCCTGCGATTGGCTTTTTTACACCTGCCGCGAACTCTCGAGGATTGCCACTCGGAAGCGTCTCTTTCACGTAAAAGTGAAAAACTACCCGATGAACTTCAAGATCCGGAACTGAAGATTCTTTTATCAAGTTCTGTACAGATTCCGTCAGGATTTGTAGAGATTTGCACCTATTTGTGAGCTTCTCGGCAACTACAACCCTTTCTTGTAAGGTAGATCTTGGAAAAACTACCCCTAATTTTTAGAATACTAGATCACTTCGACTTGGAAGTGCCTTATCTTCTTTTTGTCTTACTTGCTTTCTTCTGACACCTGTCGCTACCTCTCTACCTTTGCAATCATCTTCTTCGCATGGAACCTTAAAAAACTACCCCTAAAAATTACAAATCATTTCAAGCCAAGAGTATCTACTCTCTAAGTACCTTATCTTCTTTTCGTCTTGCTTGCTCTCTTCTGACACCTGTCTTCTGACTACCTCTCTACCTTTGAAATCATCTTCTTCAAGTGGGACCTTGAAAAACTACCCCTAAAGATTCCAAATCGAATTGCTTCTCGCCAACTACAACCCTTTCTTACACAATCGATCCTAGAAAAACTACCCCTAAATTTCAGAATACTAGATCACTTCGACCTAGAAGTATCTTACCTTCTTTCCATCTTACTCGCTCTCTTCTGACACCTGTCGCTACCTTTCCACCTTCGAAATCACCTTCTTCACCCAAGACCTTCAAAAACTACCCCTAAAGATTCGTAATCCCTCCCGTCCAGATTTCTTCAGGAATTTCACCAGTCTATTTCACGTCTTCAAAGGAGTCTCCACCATTATCGATCGTCAAAGTCTCCCAGCGAGATATTTCCAATTTCCAAGGAATAATTAACGAGCGCACCAATCGATGGGGGATGCAGCCCGAATAAACGCGAACGGTGTTTCACAGAGATTTCGACGATAGACACACGATACTACACGGGCTTTATAACATTCGCGATGGCGGGCCGCGTAAGGCCTTCGAACAGGGTCTAAACAAGGGACAACGGTGTATCTTTTCCTCGTGGAGGGTTGAAGGATCGCATCGTCGTACTTTGTTTCGTATTAATTTGCATAAGGGTGGATAATGTAAGCAGAGACTGCTGTAGGGCGGCCGCGTTGCCTGCGGGCAAGCATAACGCACGACTCGCGATCGCGAGTAGATGTTTCTTAAGCGGTGTACGGCGAAAAACGGCATAATTAGGCGAATTAATTTTCTACCGTGGCTAGCAACCGTCGACTCGAAATAAATACAATCCTTGGAGGCACGCTTTGAATATATTCAAATATCTTACCTCTCGTCAAGTTTAAAACCGAAACCGCCGCGAGCTGAACATTTTCCGCGAGAGTGTTTTCGCTCGGGGTGCGTTTCGAGGCTGAGTTTTTAGCAGATGGAAAGGGGGGGATATCGAGGAATATGCGTGTGTAGGTTGAGAGGAATTTTTTTTTATTTTGTTGATACATGATTCAGTACTCTTCGGGAATAGAGTTTTGTTGTAATAAGGGTGTTCAATTATTTTTATTGTCTCGCATTTTTTTATTTACTATATTTCTTGTAACTTAGACTTTTTGCCTCAAAATGTGTCATTAAGTTTGAAGATCCAAAAGGTGGCTATATTTTAATGTAATAACTTCAATCTTATGTTCATATTTCATGTTTTCGTCTATCGAGCAGCTTCCTCTTTTTGCGTATTTCCTTTTTTCATTCACCAAAAAGGTGCTTATTGATGATAATGATCATTTTGGTTCTCCTCTGCATTTAATAACATCAATCTTCTGACATATAAATCCCGAAAAATATTTTTATATCCTTAGTCCCTTTGTAAACATAAATTTCATATTTAAGAACTTGCAATTTTCACTCTCGCTGATAACGGCATTTATATTGATTGGCCTTGAAACATTAGCAAAATCTCGACGTTCCGTGCGTTGGCGGAACTTTCGTCGACGTCGAAACGTAGAAAATCGCGGGGGATCACGGAACGGTCGTTTCCCCTCCCAGCAATCGACGTGTTCTCCGCTATTTCCCCGTTTTATTCTCTAACCCAGTTTCCTGGTCGAGGAGAGTCTGACGCCGCGGAGAGCTGGAGGGCGAAAAGGGAAAAAGAAGAGGACGGAAGCCACGGTGGTAACCGAGAGCTTCAGACTTTTACGGTAATGCAGCGTCGATTCGAGTGGGGTTTTCTGCTGGCAGCAACTGGTGGCTGAAAAAAAAGAGCCCCTCGACCAGAGTTTCTTCGAAATCTTCGCATTCGCTTTTTATCGGTTTACGATTACGCGTTGACAACGGCTATCTGAAACGCTCGTGTCGGCCGATTAGGTGTCTCTCGATTCTGCCTCTCGTAACGATTTCCTAACTCTGTCACTCCACTGTAACCGAATAAAAGGTATCCTCGTTGTTTCGGTATTATAATGTTTAACGTTACAATCGATATTCGATGTTTCAATAGGTATTCTTCTTGAGCAGCAAAGCTGTTTTTCTGCTTCAGTGTAAATTCTCTTTGGCGGTCGTTTTTTTTTGTTGACATTTTTGTTGATAAACAAGATATAAAATTAGGCATGATATAATTGTACAAAGAAAAATTGGATTTGTTTCTTTCAGACCTGAGTATTTTTTTCTCGTACCGAGACAATTTTATTTTTAGGGTTAACTTGGGCTGAAATTTGTATCGAAAAAATTAACCCTTTCAAACCTGGCATTCACAAACAAGGAGACAAAATTTAAAAATTACACTACAGTATAAGACTACACCATCAGGATTTTTATTTTAACTGCGTGGACTAATTCTATTTAGTTCCTCTGTAGATTCTCTGTAGAAAAAAATAAAATAAAAATCCTGATAGTATAGTCTTATACTGTAGCGTAATTTTTTAAATTTTGTCTCCTCGATTGTGAATGCCAGGTTTGAAAAGGTTGAACTGCTAATTTTAGTTCCTGTGTAGATTCTCTGTAGAAAAAATAAAATAAAAATCCTGATAGTGTAGTCTTATACTGTAGTGTCATTTTTTAAATTTTGTCTCCTCGATTGTGAATTCCAGGTTTTAAAGGGTTAAACTGGGTGGACTAATTCTAGTTTCTCGGTAGAATTATAACTAAAATATTTCGATTGTTAAGGGAAGTTTTTGACGACCCCATTAAAGAGTTCTCAAACGTACTATTCCCAAACACCTTCATCCCCAATCCTCCAAATTCGATCGATCACACAGCAAGAAAAATATCAAGCATCATCCCTCTGTGCCCTCTCGAATCGTCTTTCTCCTCAAGGCCGGTGTGCATCGGGGAGTCCGAGCGCCGAAGGGGTTGGAACAGGAAGCGTACGGCGGAGTTTGGGACTTTTATGGTCGGTTCGCTCTCTGACTTTCTCCTTCTCTCTCCCGTGCTCCGCGCCATCAGGATCGAGAGGGGTTTGCGGATGCCGCGAGCAACTGGTGGTGGAAAAACACCCTCGTTCACTCTCTCTGGCCACCCCCTTGCCGCCCTCCTCCACGGTGCGCCGGCAAGCTCTCTTCCACTTCCTTTCCAAACCTCTCTCCCTCCACCCACCCTCTCGCGACTTCCCGCGGAGTATCGTTGTTCCTACGAGGCGAGTTGCGCCGTTGCTCGGGCGACTCAAAGCGATCCTTCGAGTTTTATGAACGCGTAAACGCTTCGGGGCACGCGGGACCTCCGCGAGTATCGGTGTGCAAGCCACCTACGGCACACGCAGACGCGGCAGTCCGTGAGGGTGGGACGACAAGAAAGGTTGAACGTACCATCGACAACTTGAGCGGCGCTTGGTGGCTGGAGAGGGGAGGGTAAAAAAGGAATCCGCTCTGGCACTTTCACTACGGACGACACCGTTCGCTCCCTGGGGTGTTCCCTCGACCTCGTCGATTCAAACGTCGTTACTCCGTTTAACCCTCCGCCCCTCCGGTACCCGGCCATTCCACTTTATCGTTTCTCGGTTTATTCCACATCCCGTTTCAGCTTTCTTCGGTTAACCGCGTTCCGTATTCATTGTTCCTGCAACACCTCCGTGGCTCGTATCGAGGCTTTCCAACCCCCATTTTCGACCGTCGATGTGTCCCGCGCTTTGGGGTACCACGATGGCGAACCGTCTTGTGATTATTATCCCTATGTGAGGCACTCTGTGGGATTTTCTGTGATACTTTTTCTTTGTTAGCTTCTAAAGCTTTGAATTTGGTGTTTTAAAGTAGCTTTGGATGGACACTT
>NC_071981.1:6032704-6036339 GCF_026283585.1 Hylaeus volcanicus | reverse complement strand
TTGAACTGCAAGGTTTAAAGTAGCTTTGAATGTGACACGAAAGCTTCAAATGAGGTTCTTTATAGTAGCTTTGAATATGACACTATGGTCATACTAAACCGATCTGAAATTGCTGATCTACCTCTGAATTCTAAGTCCAAATTGTGATCTACTCAACCTTCTCCTCAACAGTATATTTAATTCCCCAAAATGGCTACTCTGAACTTTAAACCTACCAGTCGAATTTCCCTAACGACTCTCGATTCGATGAATTCAGAAACGTGGATGAGCAATTTCTTTCGTTCCAGAAGTTGAAACGAGAGACCAGTTCGCATGTGTTCATTAGCCTCTGCAATATTCACGGTCTAATCCCTTAGATCAGTGGGCTGGTACCTAAGCTATCATTAAGACTCGAATAATTCAAGTTAACAGCTAGCGCAGGCCGGAATAATCTCGATTTGCATTTCGTTGTTTGCTCTGCGTAGACCGCTCCATGTAAGAATAAACATCCTGGAAGGGACAGTGTCCTCTCTCTGGTGTCCGTGCTTCGGCTCTCGAAACTCGAACCACAGACTGCTCTCGAACATTTCTTAACGAAGTATCAAACATGTTTGCTACTGGATAATAATTCCTCCATCAATTTATTGCTGTTGAAGTAGGTCCAATTTTGGAGGAATTAAATAAGAAAGATTCTACTGATTCCATGCAATCTAGAATCTATATTTTCTTTATTATAGTTGTGTATATTAGAAAGAAATTTATTGAAGACTCTAACATATTCCAACTCTCAACATTCCACCTACTGAAAATTTTTTTAAACCTCAGCATTCAAGCATTTAAGTGGAAAAGATTCCACACAATCTAAAACCTATATTATCTTCACTATAGCTACATATATTAGAAAAAAATTCTTTCAAGACTATAACAACGTTTAACCTCATTCTTCCACTGTCTCAAAATTTTTTTCGCCCCCCCCCCCCCCCAGATGTTGTAATCACCGAATTCAACATTGAAGCATTAAAATAAAAAAGATTCCACTCAATCTAGAACCCATCCTATCTTCACCACAGCTCCAAACATAAGAAAAAAAAATGTTTCCAACAGCCTACCACCTTTCACTCTCAACCTTCCACCACCTGAGAACTTCTTTCACCCCCCAGGTGAAGTAATCACCGAATTCGACCAGGCTCGAGGACGAACAGGACTATCGATCACCTCGCGTCTATCGAAACCTTAAAACCGCGTGGACTGGTCTAATTCGCCCTGTCCATTTGAGATTGCTTTCTTTTTTTATTCCCTCGGACGCCGTCTCGACCAGGTCCCGTCTGGACGATGGTCAATCGGTTGAGTCGGCCGTTGGCTTCTTGCAGACTCCCCGAGTTTCCAGACTCTGGGGCTGGTTACAGAGCTGGCCGGGCAAATACAGGCTATGCATAACAATCGATCTCCCAGGAAACTATGGGGGTGGATGGTGAGCGGGCGGATAAAGCAGGGTAGCTCTCGTCGTAAGGAACGGTGGCGCGGCGGAGAGGGAGGAAGGGAGGGAGGGAGGAAGTGGGTAGACCGGCACAAGATGAGGGAAGTCTGAGATAGCCACTGGCCAGCACCCCATCTGCTGCCCCTTTCAAAACCAGGTTATCTGTTCAACCCCCGTTAGAGTCGAATGAGAATCGCCTAGGAGCTGGAAACTACGTTGCGCAACCCTCCGTGTGATCGGAACAATTGTTAATGCTTGAAAGACTTCCGAAATTATGCGATCTTCCAGGTATTTTCTGACGATTCTCGCGCTGACTCGCGATTTAATAACGCCTTTCGAAAATCTAATCGACAGACGACGAATTTGTCATGATTTTCGTATGGGATCGAGAACGGAGGAAATTGATCGGACAGAGAATAATTTTAACTCGTCCAGGAAGTTCGTGGCAATTGTTGGAAAACATTCAAAGGCACATGCAAACTTTGATATACATATGTTTATTGAATACATTTTGTTCTACAACCTTTCCACTTTTTAAGGGATGCATACATGTTATTTGTGTTCAATCATTTTAACATATGCAGACCTGTACCACCTACCAAAAATCGACATGGACTTTTCAAAAAACCCAATATATTAAATCGAATACAATTTTCAATTAGAGAAAGTCAGTACACCTTCTTTTGTTCACGTCAATTTTCTAATCCATTTTCCAAGATGTTATTCCAAACCTCCTGTCACATATGCATTCGAGGATCAAGAATGAACAATATTGATTGTACAGAAAATATTTCTTCGAATTACGTATTGTACAGAAATATTTAACTCATTGCAAATGTTTAAATTAAACACATTAAATTTCATCCAACATTCAATTAAAATCAGCAGTTCTGCCTTTCTTCGCATCAATTTTCTCGTTTCCAATGATTATCATGTCGAGCACCTTCGTCATAATTTTTAACGAAGACAAAGCCGCTGAATTGAAACACAAATTCGCCCGTCCGTGGCGTTCGTTTTATTAATCGCCAACGATAACGAAGCCTGTTTCCATAGAATAAAAGTCCCATTTCGAAATGAATAAAAATTTTCATGGAAATCGATGCCGGTTTTCAACATAATACGAATAAGTAAACACGCGAAAAACATGGAATCCCACGCGCCAACGCATTAAATTATCAGTCTTTCCCCTGGTTTTTCAACCCCTCTAACCCGCTGCATACCCGCCGCTGCCTCGCCCCTCGGGGGAACAAAAAAAAAACGAGTATTATATTCGAGAGGAAATTTATAATATTTATATTCCCCACTGACATATCTGCCTTTCCCCGCCGAGCGGAAAAAAAAGTTCATTTTGCAAAAATACATTTCCACTTACACGTTTTAATTAGTCCGGGCAATTTTTACTCCGCGAAAAACGCGTTGTCCGCCTCTATGCAAATTCACCGTTACTTTGCGAGACCGCGGCGATAGATAATGGACTGAGAGTTAATAGGTAATAGGCACAGGGGATGCTTCCGGGAGGAAGGAGGAGGGGGAGTGCTGGAGAGGACGACAGGAATAACGTACAGGATACTTCCGATCACGGGGAACAAAGTTTACGCGGAGCGCGCGGAGCCGCCGAAATTAAAGAACGGATAAACGAAGAAACGGCGAAATACCGTGGATATTTTTTCATTTTAATTCGCGGTAATTACAACCAGACTCTGCTAACATAACTGAAAAATCGAGTAGTTTGTATTGGAAATGGTAATCGATTCTACGAAAGGGCTTTCTGAAACGGATATTTTTCATTTCGAAAATTCGTTGAATCGATACTTATTACTTCAAGCAATGGAGTAATACCAGGCACCGAATACCTAAGCTTCAACTTCAGTCGATTAACTGTGGCTTTCGGTATCGTTACTCGTGACAAATTAGTTGGACACACTGTGAGTATACGAGTGGCAGCGAAAGGGTGAGACTGCTGTCCTCTAGACGGAATGATTTGTCAAATTTGAACACAAACGTAAAAATTAATTCGAAGAAACAAATTAGGATAGTTACATAATTATTATATGAGTAAGTCAGCACCGAACATAGCAAAATCAAAGCGATCCAACATCTCAAAGTCAAACTCGATCCAACATCTCAAAATGAAAGCGATCCAACATCTCAACCCAAAGGTGATCTAATATCTCAAAGC
>NC_071981.1:5980409-6032694 GCF_026283585.1 Hylaeus volcanicus | reverse complement strand
TCTCAAAGTCAAAGCAATCCAACATCTCAAAGCAATCCAACATCTCAGAATCAAAGCGATCCAACATCTTAAAATGAAAGCGATCCAACTCCTCTTCTCTCATTGAAGCTACCTCGGCTCTCCAAGTTTTGCCTACCAAAGAAACCAAACTGACGAGCCACCATTGAAATGAAAAGCCTCCGAGTTCCCAGATCGTCAACCGTAAGTATCAAACACTTTTTGCTCTCCACGAGGTGGAAGGCAACGCCACGTGGACGCAGCGTTCACGCGAGGCACGTCCGAGACCAGAGACGAGTGAAGCCATCGGTCAACCAGCATTACGGCATTTGCATGTTATTTACTCGCGAGCCACCGAGTACATTTGTTTGGATTATCCCTGAAATAAACCAGTGCCCGTTCCCTCGCTCAGCAACCTCCCCTCCCCCCTTGACGCTCCGACATCGTACAGTGCAAGCTTCCAGGAAAGCGGACAAATGGCCCTAGTTTGTCCACTTTATGCCGGTCTACATCATTCGTGGAACGTCACTATCGCGTCCTCGCAGAGGTTAGCCTGCCACGGGCCACGCAATGCCCTCATTTTTATTCGGGAACGAGGACTTTCCGTTTCCGTGTCCTGCGTGCGATTGGCAGCTAGGTAAGGAACTTCAACCCCTTTGCACTCGGATGTCCCCCATGACGGGACGTCATAATTCTAAAAAATTTTGTTAGTGTGTGATAAATAAAATTATTGTGGTGACGGTTCAGTGAAGGGAGAGCGAGAGAGGGGAGAAAAGGTTTCGTCATGGGCCTGCTATTCGACTCGTCAAGTCGTCAGTAAGGCTACCACCTATTGTCCCTTGTTGGATTGTTGACGAGGATTCCACAAACTAGAGAGGACTGAGGAGACAGGGGATTACGCTCGCTCCGCCTAAATCTCCCCAAGATCCACCTTTTTTTCGAGCAGTCGCACTGCTTGGCGTATTCTGATGCCTGAATAGTGTGACGCCAATGGTTACTATTACTCTCTCATTCTATCTTGTTCACGGCCTTCGTCGTGCGGTAGCGTTTGCCACGGCCAATACCGAAAATGCGTGCGGGTGGAGGTGTCGCCGTTATGAGACAGCCAATTGAGCTGCCTCGCCAACTGTCCAGCAAGAGACAATAGCAATCCCGTACCTTGGAAGCCGGGATGTTTGGAGCTCGGTCGGGAATGGCTTATATATAATGTCAGGCGCGACCTTTTACTTGTGAGAACCGCGGTACGCGCGGTGTCCCTCTAGTGGTGAGAACAGGAGGTGTCACCACAGATGCAACCCTAGAGTTTAACCTAACTATAGAATTTCTATTTCGAATTGAACAGGAAAAACTTACCTTGAAAATCGCCCCGTTCTTATAAATTCACTTGTGGTATCTAATCAGATATTAAATATGATACCTCGTATCAGGCGACGTGACCCAGTGCGGCAATTAAAGGTTTAAGGAACTGTGGAGGCGTAGTTCTGCTCGTGAATCTAGCGTATACCTAGGCCCGTGCCTTCGACGCCGTGTCGCTTCCCTCGGTTGGGAATGGCTTATAGTATTAGGCACATCCTTTTACTTGTAAGAAACGCGGTACGTGCGGTGTCCCTCTAGCGGCGAGAACAGGAGGTACCACAGCATTATAAATCCTTTATGTTCGCAGTGTTGACAACGCTTCAAGGAACCTATAAGAATTTATTATCAAATCTAATTTGGACACGTTACCACAGTTAGATTATTTCACGTGATGTGACCCTCTTTGATGTTTCAATCCCCTTCAGTAATTACAAAAACCTTTTCGCATTAAATATAGAGAAAATTAATTTGGAAAGCATTCACTTACAACGTGAATATCTTTCTACGTGTCGATATCATAAATCAGTCGTGTGTTAATTAGTATATTGCGAGCTTCAAACAAGGATGACCCCTATGAATTATTTATGGGAGTAGAAAGCCGTCGATGCACAAATAATTTTTCACGCGAACACCGTACCTATATCTGTACGTAAAATATTTATAAAAAAAGTTGATTTCGATACCATCAAGCCACATTAATTTGCGCGAGTCACGATACGAATTCTCCCGATGGTATTGAAGTCTACGATAAATCATGTTTTTAACGTAGACGTGTATGGAATAGTCACGCTTGGCGGAAGAGAATGCTGGACGAAAGCACTAACAAATATGCCGCTCTAAAAAAGACAGCAGAACAAAACCGCGTTGTCGTAAATGTAAAATAACAATCTGCGTTGAGCACGCGATAAAAGTATGCAAATTATGCTACTTATGTACTCGAAAGGTGTTATCAAGCAATAATAATAAAAAAGCTGATGCTCAGATATTAGAGAAGTTGGTTCTTGTATCGATTAGGCTAATATTATTATGTTAAGGATTTTGATATTTACGCTCTTTTTATAAACAAATTTAGTTGCGTAATTAACGTGAAAAATTCAGGAGTGTGCTGCAATAAGGAGGTGGGTCCAATTTTCAAATTTTCCTCCTCATTGCACCACAAAAAAAATGGAAGGTTTAAATTTATGATTATGTTCTAACCTCAAACGCATTAAAAAATGGAGCTACTTTCTTATTGCAGCACACCTCTCAATTATTTCGTCATTGCTAATTTTTCAACACACAAATGATTCATAATATCTACAACCAAAGTCGAATCATTCTAATCACTCTAATTAACTAGTGTTGATAGTTTGAATCATGAAAAGTTTATATATTAATCTTATCTTATCTTATTTAACCGATTGATGGCAAATTTTAACAGTAGCTTCCTTACTTCCTCTGGAGTAACGTAGGCTATATTATTTTAAGAAAAATGACATTACATCCCCGTAAAAATACGTAAGAATATATTGAGCGCTGAGCGCTCTGAGCCTACACCGCTACTCGCTAATTACCGCTCTCAACCGCTAGGTGGCTATGCGCGTTCGTGGCTACCCAAAAGAGAAATCGTAAAGCTTGCATGATATATACAAGTCTGTTTCGTTCGTTGAATCATGTCAAAAAAAACTTCGGTACATCGATCATGCTACATTTATTCAATGAGATTACGATTGATCATTCCCACGGAACTCCTTTTACAAATTTCACCGTTTCACAGACACTTCCTCGCGATTACACCGACGCCTACGTCACGAACGATTCATAGCTGTTTCTTACGGTCCCGGACGCGACTATGGATACGTCCAACTGGAACAATGCTCTGTCCGTGATGATCCGCAATTACCTCGGGGAGGTCGCAAATCACCGGCTATGATTTGATTTTAATCGCGCGCATAATGAGCAAAGGTCGGATTACCAGCGGTAAAATGGTGGATAGAAACGATTAAGGTTTTCATTAGCATGCGCTATAAACGGCCATAAGAAGGATGGGAATATAAATTCAGTTCGAGACACGTTGATGAAGGCAATGGAAGAATGTTGATGGAATACGATCATCTTTGGGTTACCAATTACTTTGTCAACCGAAGATTGGGATCGCTACGATTAAAAAAAGAGATCCTGCCAGGGAACAATTTAAATTAAGGAATTAGGAGTATATTTAGAATTGATGGTCGAACGGAAAGCTTCAGCGAAATTGGAACCCCCAGAGGCACGAACATAACTTGGATTTCGTGGAAACGTTTTTGGCCAACATCCACTTTTTCGATGGGTCATTAGTCTTAAAAATAAATAAACAGTCCCCGCGTTGAAATAAAAATTCCCTAGAATCTCCACCAAATAATTCTCTTTCTTCGCTAATCGATGCTACAACATTTGCGATTAACGACCAAACAAGAACCCTCGATAAAATTGGAATCGCCATGGGTGTAAACATAACTCGACCTGGCGTCGGAAATTTCGGATGGGAACGGTTTTGGCAAACGTCCATTTTTTCGGGGGCACGGGACGACCTTCGTTACAGAATCTCCGCGACGGGCGAATGGAGCTATCCAGATATGTAGATCCGATTCAATTAAAGAGAAACGCTGCCCTATGGCTCGCATACTCCTGCCAAACGGGGAGATCCGAATACGTGAGTTATTCCACGGCGAATCCCGCTAAACCTACACGATAAACCGCCGACGGCGACTTTTTCGAATTCCCATCGAGTTGCCTGGATGCTCGGATACCAGACGACGTTCCCTGGGCTCTCTTAATCGGTATACATTGGAATGCTCCTCAGCGCACGGGGTACACGATGGCTAAGTAATCGTTGCACAATGACGAATCGCATAAATGCGAGGATCTCGGAGACTTTTCGATCAGCCACCGGTCCTATCGTTCGCGGCCAATCTAATCCTGAACTTTAACCCACCTGTTCGTCTTTTCCATTTCTTTCTTCCACTGATATTCCGTTATTGGAGTTGTAGGCCAACTGGGATGCAGGAAGTATGCGGAGAATATGTTATTACCGCGAGCAGGTGTAATTATTCTAGATTCTTTGGTCTCTAGTTTAAATTCGTGGACTAGACACCTGTAACGGTAACGTGATTACTACTGGAGGTGTGTATTTTTGCTGTAGGAGATCGAATTTAATTTTTGTTTATTTTTATTTAAGCGATTGAAAGAATTTTTCATATGGGACTGTTCTATATATTCAAAGTACAATTCCGATCTTAATGAAGAATATGAATGTATGAAGATATGAATATTCATCAACATAAAGTAACATAGGAAGATCAACAATAAATACGAAAAAGAAATCCTCTTGCCCTTAAGTTAACGAGACGATATTTATCAACATAAAGTAACATATGAAGATCAACAATAAATATAAAAAAAAAATATTAATGTCGAATTGAGTAACCTACTCCTTTCCGAGGTTGGTTAATAAAAAAGAAAGCTTCTTGCTCTTAACTTAACGAGACGATATTTAACAATCATGACTCAATTCTCCCCATTTCGCCATCCACGAAGCAAAGGATGCGTCGCTTCGGAGCACGTCTCCCGCGTTCGAAAACTTTATCGCGGGGTTTCTTGGCTACACGATCGCCATTAAATCGAGCGAAAAATATGCGAGAAGAATACGCGGAGCCCCCTCGCGTTTCTGCAAACGACAAACCGTCGCGCGATGCACGTTAGCGCTCCGCGTATATTCGCGAAGGAGGCGGGGGTCAGGGTGGGAAAGGGGAGACGAGTTATGCGATGCGCAGATCCGCACGTACGGATGTATGATAGCCACTGACCGTTGCATTTCGTTGGGTATGCATTTACGAGCATGTTGGACCTCTTTCGCGGAGACATTGATGGACAAGCGCAGCTTATATGGCTACTCCAAGAGAGGCTCGTCCTGGCCGTTTACATATTTATGTTATGACTCCGCTTCACTCGACTTAATTGACGGAATTGCCATAAATTTGCGAATATCGCGTGGACGCTGCGACCAAGACGACCAACGGACCCAACAGTATGTGTGTGTGTGTGTGTGTGCTACACCAGCGCACGTGCGTGTATTCATATATACGTGTGTATCTGGGATCGGAACGAATTCCAATGAATACCGATTAGGAGAGTCACGGAACGTCGTTTCGTATCCGAGGGACACGGTGGGAATTCCAAAAGACGGGACTGTAATTGACGGAATTCCTGTAAGTTTTGCGAACCTCGAGCTTTTACGTTGATCGATACACCCGTTGTGTGTTGTGACAGCGAATCGTTTCGGAGTTCCTCGTGAAATTTTTGGAACTGACCGGCCGAAACTCGCGAAACTGAGTGAGGATTGGGTTCTTGGAATACTGGATATAGTTCGCCCGGAGAATTTTATGTTGCTTTGAATTCTTTAGGCGATACACCCCCCGGAAGTATGTGGACACTTCCTTGATAGAAATAAATAGCTAATGAAAGTTGCGAATCTATTAATATCAATTATATCGTTCGTGTTTCGATATGTGGATGGTGCATTAGCGAATATATTTTATTAATAGTTTTTTTTTATTATCGCTAATCTATTATAATTAGACTGCGGATTTTTATGCAAAATAAAATCTTCGCGAACGTGTCTACAAAAATTGAACCTAAATAAGAATTTATTTTATTTTGCAAATATTATAACACGAACTTTACTTTCAATCTTTCTTATATTCTTGCATATTGTATGCATTTTGTAGGTTCTTGCACATTCAAATTTCCTATAAATGCATAAAGATCCGCAGTCTAATTATAATACATGTATTCATAATGTTGAAGCTTCTTTTACCAAACTTGGATACTATTAATTTCTCCATTGTATCCGAAGTAATATTACCTCATTTATTTTGAAATATTTATGCCATAAATGTTTTTGATATATTGAACATGCTTTCTGAATTTTTCTATCTAAACGATCACATACAGTCAGTGCAAGAAGTATTCGTACAACAACCAATTTAAAATAAAAACTAATAAGAAAATAAATAAGAAGTTAACATTAAATGTAATAAACTTTAATTTACGTAAAATCTACCCTAAAAATATGTGGGAATGTTGGTTAATTATTCCTTCTCCTAAAATTTATTAATAAAATACATATATGAAGTTTTATTTTGAATTGGTTCCTGTACGAATACTTATTACACTGACTGTAGTTCCACTATAAAATTGAACATTGCACTCAAAAAGAAAGTTTGACGAATAATTGAATGTTTAGAGTCATATTTAGAGATTATTCTTTATTTAGTCGCTATATTTCGAATAAAATTTTGCTCATCCCCTTTCGGAGTATTTCATTGTTCACAATGGTCACTTTTGCACACTAAATGACTATTTAAATAAGTGAGTACTTATGGAAAAGCTAAGATTTCATTCAGTATTTATTTTATTGAAGAATAATTGTAGGTTTAGAGTCATGTTTGGAGAAAATTCTTTATTTAGTCGTCATATTTCGAATAAAATTTTGTTCATTCCATTCAGACCATTACATTTTCCACAATGGTCACTTTTGCACAGTAAATGTCCATTCAAATAAGTGACTATTTATGGAAATGCTAAGATTTCATTCAGTATTTATTTTATTGAAGAATAATTGACAGTTCAGAGTCATATTTAGGGAGAATTCTTTATTTAGTCACCAAATTTCGAATAAAACCTTGCTCATCCCCTTTCAGACCATAACATTTTCCACTACGGTCACTTTTGCGCCCCCCGATTGCTTCGAACTTTTCCCATCTGACCTTCAGCGATAAATATTTGAAAAGTGCAGTCTGACCGCCGAGTTCGATTCATCAAGCTGGAATTTATGAATACGGCTGTGAATCGTGGGCACGAAGGGCGAGTTCGAAGGGTAGCAATCGTTACTTAAAATGCAGTAGTATCTCCCGCGAAGTCCAACCCCTTTCTTTCTGGCTGCGTGCCCGATTTAAACTTCTTAAACGATTTCTTAATTCGCCACCCCCGTAGGGGAGCCGCCTCCCTCGGTACATTTTCGGCCGCGTACCACCCTCCACCCTCGAACGCCTCCTCGCAGTCTCTTAATTTCGCGAAACCCTTCTCCACCGGCGAATGTAATTAATGTTTAGCATCCACGTTATTTGTTTAGTTTCATTTCATTATCTTCGAAGGCGTCGACTACGACGATTTTATGCAAATAGAGCCCGAGAGGGAGAGCGAAGGTGCGGAGGGGGGTTAGTGAAGTTCCAGCGTCCCTCTTTCGACCCTTCGAGGTCTGGCTTTCCCGAACACGTTTCTTATTGTCCCTGCACCTCGTCTTTCACCTTTATTATCGTCGTTCTTTATCCGTTTCTTTTTTTTCCTTCTTGCTTCGTTTTCATCCCCCTTTTCATCCCTCTGTTAGTCGTCGCTGTTGTTGTTGTTATTACGATCGTGACGAAGATCCGTATTATCATTTCCCAAGTTGGTTCGGTACTCGACGAATAAATATCATTCATAATTCATTCCACTTCTTTGGCGTTCATTAATCCTCTGATTAAATGTATCTCATTATTTAAGAAAGCCTCGACCCGTTTTATAAAAGCGACCGAAGTTCCATTACCAGGCGTGGATGAACCCCCCCCCCCCCCCCCCCCTCTCTCTCTCTCTTTCTCTCTCTTTCTCTTTCTTCCTTCCTTATTGTTTCGAATTTAGTAACGAAGAGTCCCCGGCTAATCGAACCCACCTCCCGCGCTCCCTTCGATCTTATTTTCGCTTGTTAATTAGAATTCACGGCTAAGAGATACGCGTAATTTACGTGATCGGAATGCTCCCTGGACAATTAGAATTACACCGAGATCCGCTTTCCTCGAGGACGACGCAAAGTCTCAATAAAATACGCAACTGGGGGATGAAAGCCTTCGTTGCACTAATTTCGAGCATGTGGAAGTAGGAACATCTGATATCTCTATGAGAAATCTGTATGAGAAGCAGAAAATAGTCATGCAATATTTTTGTGAGAATATATTAAAAAGAAATATATGTGGAAGTAGGAACATCTGCAATTTTTGTGTTGATAATTTTATTATTTAAACATATATTATCGTAATAGTTATTTGAGCCCATAATTATGAAAGTGGCCAAGGTCAAAATTGAAAGAAAAATGAGTTTATCAGTCAATTCACACCGCATTATTTTAAACTAAATTAATTCAATGTCATTTTTTTTGCAAGAAAAATACACTTTCCTAATTATGGGGACATTTGAGCTTTCGATTAGAAACTTCTCCAGGTCTCAGCAATAAATTTAGTGAAAATATACAACGAAGCAGGAGAATGCTAAACAATATTGTTATACCAATATACCAATACACCAAATATGGCCACTTGGTTATTTTTCCTAACAAAAATTCTCTCAAAAAGAATCTTGCACTCGAGTTCCAAGAAATCATCCCCACTCGGCTCCATAATTCACCCGAAACTAATAATCCGCAAATTAAAGAGAATTCTGCATTGGCGAGCGTTTATATATTCGAAAATCGTGGAATCCAGAAATCGCAGCCCCCGGTATTTGGAATTATTCCGCGCAATGAGCCGATAAACAGGCGATAAAATAATTTCCAGCGGCGATTTCGCAGAAGCTGGAAAGGTCGGTCGATTTCGCGACTTTAAATTGAAATACGGGCATATATGTATATATATATATAGAGAGAGAGAGAAAGAGAGAAAGGTGGTACGTGGCCGTGGAAGAGATTACGCGGTGGTTACACCGAGTGAAACGCTTCGACACGCACACGCGTTCTCGGCTCGCGCGAATTTACGCATGCGCACGCTTGTCGCAGCCAGTTAATGAGACACATTCACAAAGTTTGCCCTACGCCGAGACGAGTCGATTGTACGCCGAGAATTAGCTTTTCAATACAGCTGGTCCCTCGGCCTGGGCGAACTTACAGCGCCAAAGTTCGCTTGAATTTAAATGAGTCGTCTGGATAAGTCGCGCGTTTGCACCCTCCGGCTCTCTGGTGCCTCTTTCGACACCCCTTTTTGGCGGAGGTGACACGTTCTTCTAAGAAAACCTTTCTTTGAATGACGGGGGTAACTGTTCTCTTAATTCTTTGCACTTTTAGGTCCAGTTACATTCTACATCATTTTTATATAATATATAGGAACTGAACAAAAATATACATGTCGAATTGAGTAACCTCCTCCTTTTCGAAGTTGGTTAAAAATTAATTTTCATATGTATTTAGTTTGTCCCTTATTAATTCAAATTTTCTTATTTTTTAATCGAAAACTTTAGACGTCTTATTACTATTAAGTTACTAGATAGCTTGCAATCTATTTTCAATATAATTAATAATAGAATTTGTTTAAAGTTAGTGCTGATCAAGAAACTGTATTTTGAAGTACATTTTAGATAGAACAAATAATAGGGAGTTGTAGGAAATGAAATTGAATAAATATTTGGAGCGCTAAGGGTTGATGGGTCAATTAAACAAAAATGCTGTCTTCTAGGGGTCTAGAAATTAATTAAAGTAGTTGTCTACATTAAAATTACGATATTTGAGAGTTTATATAACACCTTGTTTCTTTATTTAACTGATAAAAGTATGTGGGGTTGATGTCTTTCTGTTTAGAGGAAACTTATTTTAATTTGCAAGTATCAAAATGTCCCAGTAATGATCTAGGGGTCTAGAAATTAATTAAAGTAGTTATTTGTCTACATTAAAATTAAGATATTTTAAACTTTGTTGGGGTATTTATATTATTTTTATTTTTATAACACCTTGTTTCTGTATTTAACCGATGGAAATAGCTGGGGCTGATATCCCTGTGCTTTGAGGAAAGTTATTTTAATTTGCAAGTATCAAAATGTCCCAGTAATGAAGCATACCTTCTTAGTAACAAAAAAAAAATATAAAAAGCTTGTTAACAATACAGCTAATTTTATCTTTAAACATTCATAGTGGCCCCGTCTTATATATTGCTCACAATTAATTTTGTGCGTAGCCTCAACCGAACTCACAATGTCAAAAATAATAAACAAAACTCACAATTCATCATGCAATGAAATTAACAACCTACAACTAAATACATTCCAACTCTTCGCGCCGTTCAGGCCAATGCGGAGAAAACGCCGGCCAAGAGGCGCGATTTTCCCCCACTATCCCCAATTACCACGGCACAGTTCCGACCGCGGCGTTCCCTTAAATTCGAACGCCCCCAAGCCCGCGGTCGCATTCCTCCGTTTTAAAACCCGCCGGCGGGAAAACAAAAGGCAAGGAGGCGGAGGGCTGCGTACGCACAACTTGCCCCGTACGTGCCGGAAACAAAAGACAAAAAGACAGAGGAATAAAATGAAAGAAAACGCGTCCAGGAAGGACCGAAAGAAAAGTAAAGAAAAAGAAAAAAGAGAAAAGAAAAAAAAGAAAATAAATAAAAAGAGAAAAGGGATTCGCTGAACCCGTGGCGCTCCGACGAGCTAACGCTTTTATTATCCGTCGCTTTAATTTAAGCGGCTCTAGTCGCTCCGTCACGGGTCCAGGTGTGAATTAAGCGCGGAATAAGCGAGCTCCGCGTATCCACTTTCGGCGCCCACGGCGATGCGGGGAATAATTAAATGTGTGTTTTGATAAACGCAAACGAAACTTCCATACTCCCCTCACCCTCCCCACCCGCTCACACTCTCTCTCTAGCAAGAAACATCGCGGGGTACACGGGGCGTCCTGTTCGCCGATGGCCTGGACCGAAATTTCGTTCGGACCACCGTCGAAGGACAGCCGTTTTTCATGGCCGGCGGGTTGATCTTTATGCAAATATTTTTCGTGCATTTTACCAGCGATACTCCCCTCCCCTCCACCTTCCCGCCTCACCCCTCTTGCCGAGTTCCCGTGCACTGGAAATTATCGAAGGCAGTGTAATGTATATTGGTTTTTGACCGTCCCGGAGAGATACGTTCGCTACCCGTTTCGCAGAATAAAGGTGATTTATTGTTATTCGTTCAATTTGTAAATGAAGGACTGCTCGCGATGGGTTCGCGCGGTAATATTTCATCAGATATCGCGTGCTTAATGTTTTCCCATCGCGGTGCTCGTTTTTTTTCCTTGCTTTTCTTTTTTTCAAGTTCAACGTTGCGGGGAAACGTCCAGGGGATCTTCGACCCGTTTCCGATGCTGATGGAGTTTCGGGGGGGCGACTTTTTTCTTGTCGATGGCGCTTTCAATCCCAGTTTTTACTTGAATTTAGCGACTCGATATATATGCTGGTATAATATATAACACAGGTCGAATTTAATTTATGGTAACAGTAGGTGGAATGAATTAACGAACTGAAAGAAATTTATTGGACACAATGCAAACATTGGCAAACCTAAAACAGGCAGTAGTTACTATATTTAATACGAATTTTGAGTATTTTGTAGAATTACACAAGTAGTAATCAAAGAAAGAAACTTACACTCTCTGGTCCCTTCAGAATATCAAACACAATACAAACATTACCAAACTTAAAACAGACATTAGTTACTATACCTGATATAAATTTTCACTATTCTCTGCAATAACACAAATACTATACAAAAACCGAAATCTACACTTTCTGATTCCCTCACACTATCAAATACAATGCAAACGTTGGCAAACCTCGTCAATGTAAAACAGACCTTAGTGCCTATATTTCATATTAACCATTCTCTACAATAACACAAATACTACACAAAGAACGAAATCTACACTCTCTGATCCCCACACACTATCAAACACAACCCAACCACTGGCAAACCTCGTCACACCAAACTCCAGTCTCCATCCACGTTACAACTCTTTCCTTAGTCCGCTACCACTCGTCCTCGAGACAAAGTTTCCGTCGCGAAGCGCAACAGTCGCGGGCGCGCGAATTCGAGCGACGCTCTCGGAAGCATCCACACCTCGTCAAACGTTGCGCAACAGCGACGAGGCGGAGGGAACAGGCTCGAAGTTCCCGGGAAGTGTCTATCCGAGGGGGATTTTTGAAGGCAGGCCGCGCAACTACTTTCGACGCCTCTGGTAACGCGGCGGCATAATTAAATGTGTGTTTTAATAAACGCTACGCAACTCCCTCGACCCGGACAGAGAGAGTTGGAGGGCAGCAAGAAACGGTCGACGAGCCCAGCCCCCGCTTGTTCGCGAAACTTTCATAGAAGTGTCTACACAGCGTCGCTACCCGTTTGCCCCCCCCCCCTCGTCTCTTTCTATCCTTCCCCTTGTCCCGTCATGCGTGTCTCTCTGTTGCTTCCCTGTCTTACTTGCCGTCTCCGTTCCTGGTGCCAGCTCGCTCTCGCTCGCCGCACGCCCAGGCGATAGGGATTTGTGTTAGGGGGCCCGCAGTGGCGCTGCTCTGGAAACTGCTGATTCGAAATTAACGAAAATTAATTGGCAACGTCGCGATATTAATTCCCGAGATTAATTCCCCAGGACGTAGTGCTAATTGATATCTCTCGGTGCCAGGAGCGAGCGAGAGAGACCGAGAGCAGGGCCAACGGTCGGGAGGGAGAGGGGAGAGATCCGCAGCTTACAACGCAGCTGCACCTGGACCGTTCGAATCTTGATACGGCCGTGAGTTATCCTTTTTCGATGCAAAAATTCGGATATTTTGCTCGAGAGGGGCGGGACGGTGTGCGGAAGGGGGGTGGGTGGACAAACACATCTGGAAAGCGATCGCGGAGAGCTGGGTGTGAGATAAGATAACAGAGGGTGTCTAAACCTGGAGATGAAGAGTTAGGTCTGATTGGTGAACTGGTGATGATGTATCTTTTCTCGCGAGTTCAGTTCTGTTTAGACGTAAAGAAAGTTGACGAATGAGAATCTAATATAGTGTAAAATATACATTTGTTGTTGAAAATGATCTTTGATTTTTATACCAATAATATTTGTATCTGGATTCTCAGCAAAATGATTCTTAATTTTTTTTAAAGCGCAGCAAAGATTAGAAAAAGATTTTTAATTAAGGGCAGTGTTTAGTCTTGGAGATCACGTTGGGTCTGAGAGATTCCGAGAGTTGGAACGACTCTTCCAATCTGAGATAACCAAGTGGGAAGAGCCTTAACAATGAACGTAAAGTTCACAATAATTAACCTTTTCCTTTGCAAGTATTATTCTGGAATTCTCTGAAATCAGTCCGCGACATCTAACAGATTAAGCATCCTTGTTCAGACCCGGACAAATTAACCGCACGCCTGTTTCGGTATCCCAGCGTTGCTCTTTCAATAAAATATAGCGATTACCGTCGGCAGTGATATTTACGCAAACTTGTGTGTCGTCGTACAAACTCATTCGTCCCACATCGCAATATAATGCAAACTTTTCAGTCCGTTCATGATCATAAACACAAAACGAACCTCATTATTCGAACACATTTATGTCATACACCTTCATAATATCAAACATGAAACAAACACTGGACAACCTTGTCATACAAACACATTTGTACCACGTCTCTGTATAATATCAAACACGAAACAAACACTGGACAACCTCATTATACAAACACATTTGTACCACGACTCTTCATAATATCAAACAGGAAACAATCATTGGACAACATCATCATGCAAACACATTTTTGCTACATCATAATACTATGCACAGAAAGGAACTTATAGTTTTCAGTCTCTTCATGATAATAAACACAAAACAAACCTCATTATTCAAACACATTTATGCCATACACCTTCATAATATCAAATACAAAACAAACATTGGACAACCTCACCATACAAACACATTCGTACCACACCTCATACTATCAAACATAATACAAACACTATCAGACTTCGTCATTAAAAATCATTTGCAAACTTCCCCACGTCAACTCGTTTCTAAACAAAAATATGTACTTCACATCTCCAAAAAAAATCATAAATTCGCGTCTACTTTTCGGAGTATCCTTCGTGAAACCAATCCAAGACGAAATCGTAATTAACCCGTCCTCTAATGAACTCTATCGAAGGATTGTCGCCAGGTCGGCGCTTATAGACGGATAAACCGCGTGGACTGGCGAACAATTAAAGTTGAAAACTTGGCGACGATGGACGTTTTACGTCGCGCAAGACGGCCCCGTCGCAGCTCGTAAAACCTAATATAATTAAACATAAAAATATCCCTCGCCGGTGGGTTGGCCGACTAGCTGGCTGAACGAGGCAAAGTGAATAAAAAGTGCTCTTTATTACAATGAGCTTTAATTAACGCTGGGGCGCGAGCGCGCATAGCGCTGGGCGCGTTCCGCGATGACTGCTGCCCCGTGTAGCGCACTTTCTCAACTTTAATTTACACCGTCTGAAAGCGCGGCCGCGTTCGTTACATCGTTCCCATAAAGCATAGACACACAATTATGCGGCGCGGGGTGAACGAACGGAGGGACGCCGATTCGAGCGTTAAATCCTTTTGTGATACGGCCGTTCCACGTTTCTGTGCGTCTCGAATCGCAAATTCGTAAACGATGGATTCGCGTGCGGTTTATTGGGGCCGAGGGGAGGGATTTCTTGAAGTCCGGAGGGGGAGGAGAAGTTAGGGACCTTTGCTGCTGGCGAAATTGTGGAAAGGAGTGCTATTGAAAATTCAAGTAGAGTGCTTCGATACTTCATTTATGTATATTATAATTTTCATTATTTTTCAAGGGAGAAGAAATTAGGGATCTTTGCAATCGATGAAATTGTGGTGGTTATTTTCATTGAAAGGGACGTTATTGGTAATAAAAGCAAAATTCTTGAATATTTCATTCACGAATCATAATTACAAATGCTCATACTACTGCATTAATTCATAACCTACCGTTCTGTTTACTTTTTGTGTTTTACTCTCACATGGAATCTGCGATCTATTCATGAATAATTAAATAGAACACGAGATTCGAGTTGCTCTTAATTCTCTGATCGCGACAGGATCTTCAGTCTCGACGATTCTCGAATCGAACGATCGCGCCGATCGACTACCCCTTTCGCAAGAAGAAGGCTCGATTCTTCAAAACAAAAGTTGTCGATTCGAGGCGAACGTGCGCCGATCGGCGCATTTCGAAGTAATAAATTGAGCGGCGGTCGGTCGATGGTTCCCCGTCAGGTTATGCGTGAAAGTTGAAATTTATGCCTCGGTTGTTTATGATCGCCGAGTGATAAGAGATCTACGGACGCATGACAAATGATCCCGTAATGAAAAGTGAAAGATACTGCGCGTAGTGGGTCCGGCTGCATAAATTTCAATGATTTAATGCGTCGCGCGTGCTGCGCGCGGGTATTCTCATTGAATAGGGATCGATAAAACTTCCCGGGATCGATCCGCGTCGCGAAAAGTCATCGATCCTGCGCGGCCAATGTTTATCGTGCCTCATGCACTGGGTCAGACGCTGCCTTATCAGGCGTTATCGTGGCTCTCGATGCAACCATGGGAAAACCATACTTCACCTTTCGATTCATTAACATCAAGTGGTTATTTGCATCCCTGTATTATTTATAATCATTCTATTTCTATTTGTAATCGTTCTATTTATAATCATTCTATTTCTGAATAAGAGAGGCTTTTATAGGGAAATTTTAATTGGGATTCATAGCTTTTATTCTGTGGTGTCCTAAACTGAATGGGTGACGGTGAAGTGAGAGAAAATGTGTTTGAATTATTTACTGGTTATTTTGTTATTATACAAATAAATGAACAAGGAATTGCATATTCGAGAAAAAAATTGTGGTAATTTGAAGAATGTTTGTTGAGTGCTAGACATGTTTTCTTCTTTAATTCAGTTTTTTTGTTTACTTTGTCAACCAATTTCAATTATTTCTCACATTGGCAATACACACGATAAAATAAATATGAATAGTAAAATATAAATATAAGTAGTATAAAAGTTTGGAAAGCAACGATAAATATGAATATCTTGTAAGTATGTAACATCTTAAAACATCGCAAAATTGATGAAAGTTACAAAAAATAATGCAAATTTACATGAAAATTTATCCACGTATCCATTCTCTCTAAATCTGACATGAAATCAATCACGATGTTTGCTTCTTAAACATTTTTCTAAGGGGGATGGAGGAGTCGAGTGTCACACTTTGCGCAATGTATAAACACCAGGAAAATAGACTAGGGTTCTCAGTGCGGCGTTCTAGGGATATTGTGGCCGAACAGCGGCGAGCGTAATGGCCCCAAGGAGTTCTTAAAAGCGTCCCAGGCAAGCGAATTAATTGTTGCTCGACGCTGAACTCTTGCCGCTCTTACACGAGGCGAGGGAAGCCTTTAATTTCTTTTGTACCTTCTCTCGTGGAACGTTAGGTAACGAGTTGCGTAAGAGTGCGTAACGACGTTGAAAACTGTAGTCCATTGACAAGGAAAACATCCATCTACAATTATTTCCAAATGAATCATTCAATAGTTTAGGAAAATGAAGCTTCAGGAGGTGGAGTCGAATTGTATTGTTCTCACTTTATTTGAATAATTTAATTGAGTACTCTATGCCCCAAAGTTGAAAGCTTCAAACAAGATCAAACATAGAAAATACTGAAAAGCATTTATAAAAGATTTTTACTCACAATTGTCCACAGTAAAATCCTGAATATTGAGTGAAAGTACTTAATAATTCTCCTTTTTCGATGCTTTACTTTCGTACAGAGCCTTAATTCTGCGATTGAAATACATCAAACAAGATCAAACTCACTCAAAACATCTTTAATAGGGTCTACCCACAGTCATCCATAGTAAAATCCCAAACATTTAGTCAAACCACTTAATAATAATCCTTCTTCGATGCTTTACTTTCATACACTGTCTTAAATCTGCAATTGAAATCTATCAAACAAAATCAAGCTTGCTCAATACATCTGTAATAGATTTCTGCCCACAGTCATCCATAGTAAAACCCCAAAAACTAACCAAACCACCTAATAATACTCCTTCTCCAATGCTTTACTTTCACACACGTCATTAAACCCACACCTCAAATATATCAAACAAGATCAAACTTGCCCAAAACATCTCCAATAGATTTCTACCCCCAGTCATCCATAGTAAAACCCCATCACCTAATCAAACCACCTAATAATACTCATCCTTTATTTCAATATCCACAATTAAGCATAACCCATCGCAACGAAATGCTCAAACTTGAAATCGTCGAAACGAGATTCGCGTAAACAAGCCCGGTGCAACGGGGAGTTATCAAAGGGCTCCGTAAAACCGGAAGGGCAATATCTATTCGGTTTCGTCGCATGCCGGTGGCCGGTATAGCGATAATCCCAGACTGGCCGAGTGACACTATAATCGTTAGCAAAACGATGTAGTCGTACAGGGCCAGCAATGACCACGTCGTAGCATGGAAATCGTCGTCAGGGCGGTCGATCGATGGGCGAACAACGCTGGAAACGCTGGCTAGGCTCCGGTAGGTTAGGTAGGGTGCTTAGGTGTTACAATGATTATCCGAGAGGGACAGCGAAAGGTAATTATGCCCGATAGAATCGGCGGGCGGGAGCGAGACGACGGTATACTTTGCGCCTGCGATGAAAGTGAGACGGTGAGAACGCGCCGCGGCGCCGACGCCCGACAAAGACGGCGAATCCTCGTAATTACCTCGAAGTGAGCTGCTTTCGGCTCACCCGAGCCTTCGAAACTTCGGGAATAAATAGTGTTCCGTATTACTGACCCGACTTTAGGAGGTCAACGGAGGAACCGGGCCGCGATTAGGAAACTGTTACGTTCGATCGACCGTCTGCGTTTTCACCGAAACGTATTAATTTCCATCGGCTCTTTACGCGCGACGGGGCTCCGGTTGGATCTCTTCAGGGCCAAACATAAACGCGAATTCACGCATGGCGGATAGGCGAACGGGTTAATTACATGGCGCTGTTATATTCGATTCTGGAAATCGGAAATAATTTGAGAAAATATCTCCGAGAGAGAGTTGATAGATCTTCGAAGAGTTGTTCTTGATGAGTTAGACAATCAGGAAAAGGGTTGTCTAGGAAAGGATATGTGTTGAATACTCTTAAAATCGAAGTTGAAGGTAGTGTTGTATTTTCTTGTGGAAATTAGAAATAATTCAATGGAAATATCTTTAAGTGGAACCTTGAGTGTTTTCTAAAAAATAAGTACATGTTCAATAACCTCAAAATAGAAGTTCCTGACAGTATTGCATTAACCATCCTGTATACGACACTGCCCTCGTTTATAACAACAAATGCTCCCACTCCTAAATTCAAATTCAAGAAAATTACACAACCATATCACCTGGACTTTCGTGATTTTCTGTTTTAATAAATATAACTTATTCGTTTCTGCTTAAATAATATTCCATATTCCACAACAATTAGGAATAATTTGAAAGAAGGTATTTCGGAACAAAGACTAGATTCTTTATTTAATTCCTCCATTTTCTATCTTCAAATTGTCAACACCTCCGTCTTAAAACAAATGGACAACTCGAGCTCTCGAGATTCTACTTCTCGCGAGTTGAAATGTTGTTCCCTAAATTGATCGTTGATTCTTTGCAGGTAATTGTTCGCGAAATTCATCATTTCGCGCGGACTTTGACTATAATTATCCTGAAACTTTTAATGCGGTACGGAATTTCAGAAGGGTTGCCCGCTGACCTGGAATGGGGTGTTTGAAACGATCTGAAAGATCAAGAGTAACTCGGTCGCGTTTAATTCTCGCACAGCGAAACCATCTGACCCATGGCTACGTCCTGAATTCTATGTATTTACGACGAATTATGAACGGCCGGCATTGCTTTGTCGAAATATTTTATATTATATTTCGGTAGAAAGAAATTGTACTCCTTTTCAGGGAAAAAGAATGAAATATTTTTCTCTACGTCTTCATCGAACAAATTTTTAGTATTATATTTGTATGATAAATATTTGAAATGTTGATTCTCAATTGAGCAGTGTGTAGCAATAAGGAGGCATTCTTTCAAATTTTCTTCTTTATTGCACCACAAAAAAAAGGAATGTTTTAAATCCGTGATTATGTTCTAACCTCAAAATTATTTAAAAAAATAGAGCCACTTCCTTATTGCAGCACACCCCTCAATTTTAACAGAACTGGTAAATTTATAAAGTAATTTAAAAGTAAAATCGACTTTTCTAATCTGACATTAATTCAATGAACAGCCCTATTAATTTATTGAATCTCTTGAAGTAACTTTTAAGTGCATTAATTTCTGGACCATTGAAATATCAGTACACAAGCAGAGAATTGATGAATGTTTCATAGACATCCTCCCAAAATAATATGAATTTTTACCCCTGAAATTTACATATGAATAATTTATGTTATACGTGTTTTAATAAATACAAAATTAATTTTCCCGTATCGATTTTGATACGTGGCACTTTTTACTTTCTGGATATAGAATAATATTATTTAACGATAGCCCCTGGTCAAATGAAATGCTTGCAAAACACTGGCAGCAATAAACAAATTATATTTATTGAAACAGAGGATCACAAAATCCCATACTTGTATAACTTTCTTGAATTTAAATTTAGGAAGCATTTGTTGTTATAAATAAGGGTAGCGTCGTATACAGGGTGAATCGTGCAACGTGTTCCAACTCATTATTTCATGTACTTTGGAAAACGTGGATATACAGCGTGAGAAATTATTTAAGAACACGTGGCGAGAATAAATAAAATGGTCACGAGTAACGAACGACCCAGTTTTCATCGCGAGTGCGACAAATATTTCCATCCATCGCGAGTTAATCAATTTCAGCACTGTCTACAAATTCTCATCCCTTCTCTTCTCCACTTATCTCCCACTCGCTCGTCTCAGAGGAGCCGACGGAGCACGCTGAACCGTTTGGCTTTCTTTACAAGACCTCTGTACTGCATATTCTGCATACCAGTACCGGTACATGGAAGTCCCGTTTGAAAGTGCATAAATAAATCAGTATTTAAATGTTTTCTAACATACTTAGGCAGACTTTTCAACGAATTTATTATCCAAGCATTGAATCAAGTTGCTGTTGCATTGGATATCAATTCTAGATATCAAAATCGTTTAGTAACTTATATCGATGTTTTCAATTCAATTTGTAATTTTCCTTTCAAGAAAACTATTGCGCTGTGCATGATAGATATTCCAAAAATACAATACTGAAGTGATAGAAAGTCAAACTTGAGATGCAAACTTGAGATGAATTCTTGTATTACAAAATTTGCTAACAATTTCAATAAAAATATCCAGGAAGAAAAATGAGGAAGAAAAATTGTATTAAAAATTATTCGACCTAAATAGAGTCAACAGTCTTCATGTCGAAGAGTGAGAGCCTTACTTGGTCATTGAGCCAATTATTTCTATAATCCTGATTTTTAACCGACTTCGAAAGGGAGGAGGTTACTACATTCGACATGTATATATTTTTTTTTTTTTCATTGAACCTGTACAGTCCACTTATTATTTATCTTTTGTTATCTGGATTAGAATGTTGCTCCTCCTCCTGAGTCCTTTCAATTCGAAGACGTCAGTCAGCGTGCCGCAGGAGGATGAAAAAAGGACGAGGTCGTCCGCGTTTGGTGTCAAGCGAATGTTAACGATTGCAAATGATTCGAGTGAAATGGTTGTCGCCGGCGCGGATAATGGGATTCTTTACGAGGCGATTATTGACCCGTTTTCGTAGTCGTAGAAAACCAATGACAGCGCCGCTTCGACGCGGACTATAAAAGGCGCCGAACTTCCTCCGCTACCCCTCGGCGCCTGTTTCCACCCCTGTCTGTCGTCGATTAAGTTTTAGTCCGTTAATCTATTCCCCTAATAAGTAAGGAATCCATAATGAGTCGCCGCAGACGAATGCGCTATGCGTTCCTGGAATATTTTGCTGCGTTTGCTAATTCTATCGCGAGAGTTTTTAAATTAATCAGGGAATTAATTGAAAAACAATTGGTGTACATTTGGATTTTGTTTTAGGTGAAATATTTTTGGAGTGAGATATTATAGAAGTTTATTATTTTGGAAGGAAGGTAGAGGAAAGTGTTTGGGAAATATTTTTTGTGGGGAAGGGGACATTTTTAAATTGAGAAAAATAGGGTTCCTTGTATTTCAATAGATGGTAGGATTTATGTAATTTGAAAACAGTTTGAATATTTGGATATTTGAATATTTTAATAACATTTGGATATTTTCTTTTGGGTGATGGTTTCGTGTAACTCGAAGACTGACATTTTTTGAGTTACATATGTTTTTATTAAGAAATGGAATTTGGAAAGGTTCATTAAAGGTCTATTTAAGATTTGAAAATAAAAATATTTAAATATTTGGGGTGGAGTTATTGTAGAAATTTATCACTTTGGACGGAGACTAGATGAAACTATTTGAGAATTATTTTCTGTGGTGAAGGAGACATTTTTAAATTGAGAAAAATAGAGTTTCTTGTATTCCAATAGATTGTACTATTTATGTAATTTGAAAACACTTTGGGTATTTGAATATTTTAATAACATTTGGATATTTTCTTTTGGATGATCGTTGCGTGTAACTCGAAGACTGAAATAACATTTTTTTGAGTTACATATGTTTTTGTTAAAAATGAAATTTGGAAAGCTTCATTAAAGGTGTATTTAAGGTTTGAAAATAAAAATATTCAAATATTTGGGGGGGAGCGATTTGGGAAATATTTTCTGTGGGGAAGAGGACATTTTTAAATTGTGAAAAATAGCGTTTCTCGTATTTCAATAACACTCGTATAATTTAAAAACAGTTTTTGGAATGAATGAGAACAAATCTAACTCGACTTTTCTTTTTGTTCCAGGTAAGACATGGAATCTCAACGTGGAGCATCCACAACTGATTTCTAAACAAAATTAATTCCTAATCACAGGTATTTATCACAGTTACAACCTTAATCACAGTCGCGTGAACATGGCACGTAATAATCCACAAACTGACATCAAACTTTAATCTCATATAACAACTGTTTCGTTGAATATCTTCTGCCATGCCAGTAAACCTATGTCGCAAAAGGGTTTTCCAAAGAGATCTTTATTCTTATTATTTTCTTTTTAATATTTCATTTAATCTAAAATAACAGTACTGACAATTACAATTCAATGTAACAGATGGTAGCTTGTAAATCTCCACCATATTTGTTATTGACCCTTAAATCCCCTAAGTTTCAAATTTAATACTTTGAAATCAAACTGTACACTTGCGATTGGTTTATTTTCTACATTTGGTATAAAAAAATAAACGTCAGCTGTCAAGTAATAAATACATCTATTTTTTTTAAAATTTTATTTGAAAAATCAGGCTCCCAAGGGTTAAAGATGCGATACAATGAAGTCCTTTTGGAGAACCCTTTCCTTCGAAGAATACGCGCGCGGACTAATAGAATAGACAAGGTTTGGACGCTCGTTTCACGAGCACCGAATGGAAAAGGGTTCGAAGCGTCTCAGTTACTCGTGCCAACGAGGCAGAAGGGACAGGGAAAGAGGACGCGGGAAAGGGACGGGGTGGGGTGCAGGAAGTAGGGTGATAGAATCGGGTGGGGGGAGGTCGGGGCCATGGTGGGGGGTTAATTAAGCCGTCCTAATATAACTTCTCCTCGGCCCCCCGAGTTATCGAGTATTATTCCGCAAATGTGTCGACCTCAAAGACAATGCCATTCCGGGAAAATTTATTTGTGTCGCTGTACACTGCCATCTCCACCACCTCGAAACAAACCCGACGAAACTTCTGCCAGCCCGCGCAACTTAATTAAACCGACCGTGGCCTCGGTCCTGCACGAAGTGTCGAGCTCTCTGGTCGTCGCTCCTTTTTTCACCCCCACCTTTCGTTCTCTCCCGCTAACCCGTCCGCGATGACTTTCGTTCCCGACCGTTTCCCCTTTCCGGCGCTCTTTCGCTCACACTTTGCCGAACATTTCGCGTACCCTCGGATTGCGTAACGCGCCCGGTATCGACGGATCGCGAAAGAAGGAAACAGTTAGGGTGTCAAGCTGGAGTAGGTCAGCGTTTCTCGATAACTCCCGTTCGCTTTTTAACTGGACCTCTTCAATTTCGAAAGGATTGTAATTGTCATGGTAATCTTTAAAGTAGTGGAGGTTAGGCGGATGAAGTTTAAAGGGGATGAAAGTGGAATAACATTTATTATTTGTAAAATTTATTAAGTTGGAGTTAATGAATGATAGGACTTGCTATTCGATTATATTAAATTAACACGTTGACTGGCAAACAGGGGTGACAAGGATTATCATTGAGCAACTAAATATTAGGTCGAAACATACTCTTAAGTGTCACAAGAAAAGATAATCTGTCTCATTTGACAATAGTTTCTCACCTCTCTCACATAGTCATTATACCATTACTAGAAAATTTCTATGATGTTTTAATTAAATTTCGACACAGTCTTCAGCACGAACTTATGGGGCGACCTAATATATTAACCCTTTGCACTCTGCACCATCTCGTTGCAAAACATGCGAACAGGTATCGAATTACATGAAATAGTCTAACTTTGGAAACGTGTCGTTTTTGGTATTATTAGACTTAATTATAAATTCTTCTAGCTTTCTTGAAGCGGTGACACCACTAAAAACATAAATCCTTTATGGTGTTACTAACAAAATTTGTTAGACTTACGATGTCCCCTTATAGGGGACATCTGAGTGCAAAGGGTTAATTCTGAAGGTGGAGTGTTGGAAAAATGAATCTGAGTAGGATTAATAAATTGCGAAAATAATTCCACAATGGTTGGATTACATCATTTCTAATTGTGTAGAAATAAAATTTGAATCTCGTTGGAATTTTCACGATTATTAGTCTGGCAGTCAAAGTGTTAAACATAATCAGAAGGAAGCATCGCAAGCGAACATAATACTCAAACTTTTAGATCTTCAGGGGCATAATCACGTGCAAATAGAGGCACCCTTTGAATTATCTAGTAGATCTCTAGAATTTGATATCTTGGGGACCTGGAATCCCCCAAAAACGAGTGTCAGAAATTTTCCCACCTATCGCGAGGGTTCTTTTCTACCAATGCAACAATATTCAATTATCTCCAAATTAAAAACAATCTGAAGAAAGCAGTCAATGCAAACGGACATAAAACTCAAACTTTTAGATATTCAGGGGCATAATTACGTGAAAATAGAGGCACCCTTTCGATTATCGAGTGAGTCTCTAGATCTCGATACCTTGGAGACCCAGAATCCCCGAAAAATAAATCTCAGAAATTTTCCCACCTATCGCGCCGCGTTCTTTTCTACAAATTTACCAATATTCGACAGATGTCGAATCCGTGGCTCGATGAATCTCTCGTAGCATGCCAACATTGTTGCTCCCGTCGGCCATCACGGTCGCAGTAATTATGTGCTGACGTTTTCCTCGGTAACGTCCAAGTCAACCGCCGTGAAGACGCTTCCCAGAAGTCATCAGCGTCCGCTCAACACATGTTAAGAGATCCACTTGTCGTGGAAGGAAGAGAGAGAGAGAGAGAAGGGAGTAGGAGGAGGAACGGAGCGAGGGAGTGGAATAAATTATTATTACCCTGGCAAATCCGGTCAATCTCGCGGACGGACTCTCCGTTGCGCAGCCATCACGACGAATGCCGCCAATCGGCGCAATGGAGATGCATGAGAGTGCGTTAATCCGTACAGTGTGTTCCCGACGCTTGACATTTCCTTTAATAATGGCGTCTTCATTCGCTGAACCGCAAGTTCAAGTTGACCAGCGTTCCTCCGCCAAGGAGACGTTGCTTTTAAACGATACGACCAGCTAACTGGATACTTTCCGGGGAATCGTTGAAGCTGAAATGGCTTAATTGTGTCGATTTGGTACTTGGAAATATAGTTGGAAGATCGATTATTTGTGATTATTCGCGATCGATTATTATGGTAGGGGAGAGGTAGGTTTAATTTTGTGGTAATTTTAGTTTTGGTGGTTCTATAGAATGGTTGGTAGGGACACGAATTATTATAGAGGAATATGGGATATAATTTGGGAAGTTATTGAAAATATTGATAGGGGATGTAGGGAAAATGTAGTGGAATAGAATGTACAAGAAATGTTTAGTGGAATATTTAAGACAATATTAGGGAATTAGGTTTGTGTGATTGTAAAGTAATTTTTATTTAATTCAGTTATTTAAATTCAAGAATTTATGTACTTATAGTATGTACTTACAGTATATTACTTAAATTCAATAAAATATACATGATGGAATAGGATATAGACGAAGTATACAAAAATAGTTAACAAAATATTAGAAAATTCGAGTTCGTGTGATTATACAGTAATTTTTATTTAATTTAGTTATATAATTCAACAATCTATATACTTGTAGTATATAATTATCCAAGAATACATAACAAAATATTAGAAAATTCTAGTTTGTCTAATTATACAGTAATTTTTATTGAATTTAATTATTCAAATATATTCTTCTTCTAAATCATTAATATTATATGTTTATTCAATATCTATTCTATACCCTCAGGCATCATAAATTTAAAAACAAAACAAATAGACGTAATTACAACGTACGTACAAGTACACGTAATTATTTCATCGGAGTTTAGTTCAGCTGTTCAGACAGTTTAATCGAGAGTATGGCTGTTCTATGTCGTTGCACGTTTGAAAAGTGGTGTCTGCAATATAAATGGGCGAAATTAAAATCACTCAATGCGAAACCGTCGGTAAATCGACGGCTAAGGTACGCCGAGAAGGTCGGTGTAATTATCTTAGGCTGTCGGGGGAAATTGACATGTGCGCTTTTAATCGATCTGGAAAACAACAGCGAGGTCTAAGAGCGAACTATTGATTGAACCAACGTTGTAATAGGATCTGCTAATTTATTAAACCACGGTACACCTCCGATACCGAGAATGTATCTTCTTTAGCCTCCTGTAATCGTTAGGAGGATCCACGATTGCAGCCATGAGTTCTAAAACAGCGCAAGTCCCGTAATCTAATCACGTTCAAAATACTACAAAAATTTCAATGATGAAATACATTCTTCTTCGAATGTTCAACGAATAAATGTAACAAACATCGTGTAGAAAGGTGTACACGCAGTAGTCAATCTTTGGGAATTTTTTAAGAAGCTTTAAATATATATATTTAAATCTAAAACAAAGCATGATTTTACAGTAATAGTATGGATTTAATATAATAATTTCCTTTTTGCCTAAGATACAACAATTCTAGTACTTTAAAATTACGCCTTGTTTTGAATTCAAATACCGATTTAAATCACCATGGAAGTACCCTCTTAAATATAGTTTCAGAAATAAACCTGCAAAGTGTAGATATCTCGACGAAACGATAATTTCCAGAAAAACCTAATCTTTCACAATTCTTTGTACAAAAAAATTAATCGATTACCTCGAAAATAGAAACGCAGCGAGAACATGTACATGAATAATTCTTGATAAATAGAGAAGACAAGAAAGAAACTGTGTTTGTGAAAAATTTTCATTCTAAATTCATGGCTGGAATCGTCTGCCATGATTACGTCTTCGGGGTAAGGCTAATTGTTAATGGGAGTCGAATTCCGAACAAGAGAAATCGTTTCGTCTTCATCAAGGATTAATCGTGCCGGAGGAAGTTGGAGCACGTTGTAATTCATATAACGAATAACATTATTCCGAGGAGGCTTATTATACATGGCGACCGATTTCCGCGCAGTCCTTGAGTTACACAATCCGGAGCCAAGTAAGATCATTAGCAGATGCCTCGGTGTTAATGAGCGTAATTCTAGATGTTCCGACGATACTACCAGCGCTCCGGTTCTCTCTGCTAAGACGATTATTCTCGCTGTGTTTCTGCGCGGCCGATAGTAACCGAGAGTATGGTCATAAGTAGGTACTGGTCAATATAGTTCGCTCGGAAAAAGGTTAATCGGTACCGAGGTTTCTCCATTATCATCATCGTGGCTGTAAAACGTGACTATCAATGTCGAATCAATTTTCCTGGAGCGTTCAAGGCGACGGGGCCGAATCAAGTCGGCTCGTATTTTTCATCGAATCGCGATGCATAACGGACGATTTGTAATAATGTTCCTCTTAGCGAGCATTGTTCCTACTTCCTCGACGATTTATAACTTTGTCCGCTTATTTATTCGTCCAACTCTCTATACTGATCTTTTAAGGTTATTTCTTTCTTCTTTGGCGGATTATGTCTTTTGAAAGATCTTCTTTAAACATTTTTTTTCTGTTAAGGACTTAGGACTTTTATATTTTTTTTTTGTCGTAGGATTTAGTCGACATAGTCTTCCTTGCAAGAGTTTATAAAATCATTGTTTTGTTCATTTAAGTTTGTTTAGAATTTCCTGTTATGAGTCTTGACATTCTTATTTCATATTTCCTCTTCTTTTTCATTATTGGACATCTGTACACAGTATGCAGCCTACTTCATCCACTTGTCACTTTGTCCAAACAATAGAACAGTTTTTGAGTCAGAGATAATTCAAATCTTACGCCATCAAACTTGACATCAAACGTAGATTTGAATAGTTTTTGCATCTAAAGTACCAGCTGTAGTTGCAGGGGATTGCAATCGCTCTAAGAACGTTGATGGAAGGGACCATAGATCATCATCATAGATCATCGTGCTGGGAATTATTTTCTATCGTTGTCGTAATAATAATAGCTTTTCTTTCTTTATTGATAATAATAGCTTTATCTAAAATTGAATAAAAGAAGGATCGAGCGCAGAAATGCAATCAAAGAAGAAGATTTGTTTGATTCTGTAGTGCGAGTCGATGTGACGTCTTCGAGAGAACCCAATTTTAAAAGTATTAATGTACCGATTTGGACGCGTAGAATTCTGTTCGTTAACTCCAAAGTCTGTTAAATCGGAGACTATTAAATCGACATTTACCTGTATTTAGAATATAATTCTCGGAACGGACTCTGAAATAGAGGACGTAACGTCGATAGACAATTAAAGCACGTAAAATTAAGCGTACGTTCCGTTAACCACTCATCTCGTGACACGTTATCAAAAAGCAAACATATATAGAAACCATCTTCTGGAAATTTATGCATAAATGTGAAATATTTAGGGGAGGTATCAGCGGTGAAAATATACTCCTTTTAATTTTCGTAAAAGCTGGACTCATAATTAATTATACGGAGAAATCAGAGATTCGGATTAAACATGGAGAACGTTTTAAGGCCGAAGAAAGATTTCAGGGAGAATTAATTTTCTCTACTTAAGTTCTTCAAACTTTGGATTGATTCACATGGAATTTCTACAAGACTAAAATCTCGAGATAGTTGAAAACTACATATAGAATCTAACATTTGTCGTATGACTTATTTTTGTATTCTCATCCAAATTTACGAATTAACACATACCTAACCCTAGAAAAAATAGGTTAGGTCTGGTTAATTCGTAAATTTGGATGAGAATACAAAAATAAGTAATACGACAAACGTTAGGTTCTATAGTGTCAACTATCTCGAGACAAAATTTTCGTCCTGTAGACATTCCATGTGAATCAATCTAAAGTTTGAAGAACTTAAGTGGAGAAAATTAATTCTCCCTGGAATCTTTCTTAGACCTAACCCAGATTTCTTTTCATGAACAGTTGGCACTTGAAATTGTCTAAATTCCTTAGTGAGAAGCTCTCGTCCATACATATTTTTGACGTGGGATTCAACGTGTTGATCAACCATTCAACGCTAGACTTTATAATAGTTGACCAAGAATATTTCTCCGTCAATTTTGTTTCATTGTTAAATTTCAAATCAGCAAACCCCTAAAATATCTAACCAGTACTATTAATCTTGGAAATGGAACCCCCAAAAAATAGGTTAGGCCTGGGTTAATCCGTAAATTTGAATGAGAATACAAAAATAAGTAATACGACAAACGTTAGGTTCTATAGTGTCAACTATCTCGAGACAAAATTTTCGTCCTGTAGACATTTCCATGTGAATCAATCTAAAGTTTGAAGAACTTAAAGAAAATTAATTCTCCCTGCAATCTTTCTTAGATCTAACCCAGATTTCTTTTCATTAACACTTAGCTCTTGAAATTAATAGTCCAAATTCCTTAGTGAAAAGCTCTTGTCCATACATATTTTTTACGTGGTATTCAACGTGTTGATCAACCATTCAACACCAGATTTAATAATACTTAACCAAGAATGTTTTTCCTTCAATTTTGTTTCATTGATAAATTTCAAATCACCAAACCCTTAGAATACCTAACCAGTACGATTAATCTTGGAAATGAGTCCCCCAAAAAATAGGTTAGGGGTTAAGTATAGGTCTTATGGGTTAAGTATTTTCGACGTGGCATTCAACGTGTTGATCAACCATTCAACGCCAGACTTGATAATATAATAATAGTTGACCAAGGATGTTTTTTCTTTAACCCCTTCCCGTACTTTAGCGAGTCAGACTCGCGATGAAGATTTTGACCCAAACATGAATATCGCGAGTCAGACTCGCGACGGGATACTTGGGTATTGCAATTGTTTACAAGTATCAGTCTGGTCTGTTTAGCGCGCGTCGGTGCCTACCGCTTGGGCCCGAGTTTCGACGAGCTAAATGGCACGGGAAGGGGTTAATTTTGTTTCATTGATAAATTTCAAATCAGCAAACCCCTAAAATACCTAACGAGTACGATTAATCTTCAAAATGAAACGCCTCCAAAGTCTTGAGCAGTGCAACTGACCCTTCCACCTGTCTTTGTGGACCTCAGAGGGTTAGAACCGAGTTTCAGAAAGGGTGCGGGGGGTCAAAAGGTGAATGTCAGCCTTTGGGGGGCTCGCGTTCCGCGGAATCGCGTGCACGTGTTCCGCGAAGGAGGCTGCCGTCGACTAGGTGAAAACGTCAAAGAGCGGAATAATGTTAGACCCCCTTCCCCTCCCCTCGACGCAGCGAGCCGGGGGGAGGGGGTCTTTATTAGATCGCATTGATGCAAAGTCCCCGGCAAAGTGTCGCGAGTCTTCGCGCCGCTTTCACGTCGAAATCCGACGGAAAACGGCGCCGCGTGGGATGAGTGACGAAAACTGCCACGGGGCGCGAAAGGCGTCGGGACGGCTGGATTGGGGCGCGCTGAAATTCCTTCCAGCTTGCCAAAAATCAAAGAGATGGAAATTAACTCGCGCTAGGCACCGCTGCGAGATTAGCTAATACGATTCCCTGCCTCGCGACCCCGGTGCGACAACCGACGATAATTATTTACCCACGGTTCAAGGATTTTTCGACGAGAAAAATATGTGGCGATCGAGTGATATTCTTTTCTGTGGTTCGTTAGGGCTGGTTCGGGATATATTTTTGGTGTTTCGGAATGTAGATGGGGAGCATCTAATTTATGGTTTCGGAGAGTATTCGTTTTTTCGTGAGACTTTATGTTGAGAGTGTGGTGAAATATTAGGATTTGAGTTGAGTTGAGTTGAGAATGGTTTATACTCTAGGAATATCTTCTTTGTGATTCGGTAGGGCGGTTTTGGAATATATCTTGGGTGTTTTAAATCAGTATCTATGTATTAAGGTAGAACGCTAGATTAATGGTTTTCTAAGATAGAAAACTGTCGAAAAGATTAGGATTTGATTTGAGATATTAAAGAATATGCTGTGATACTCTAGGAATATTGGTAGAATACTAGATTAGTTCCTTTTTTTTACATTTTCTTAAGATAGTAAACTGTCTGGAATATTAGGATCAAATTCAGAGAATTGAAGAATATTACGCGATACACTGTAATATATATATATTTTTCTTTAATTGTTTATTGTCGCATCAGCTTGTAAGCTGATACACATTCGGGGGGATGCAAAAGTACAATAATAAAAATGTCTTCGACTTGAAACAGTTATTCAATGAAAAATCGAAAGACTACTTTCATAAAAATGAAATCGAACAACTGCCTATGCGCTGGCAAAAAGTGTTACAAAACGATGGAAATTATTTTCTCCATTAATATTCAATATTTCTTCCTTAAATAAACGTTTCTCCCCTATCGGTCCCCTTAATATCCATCGAATCACGTAGATGCCCTAATATTCATTGAATCACGCACACTATGGATATTCTTCCTTGGTCCCCTAAACAACTACGACTTACTCTCATCCCATCAAAAACACAACGCATCAATTATTCCCAAACGAAGTCAGGTGTCCACCTCGTAATACACGGGTCGATCGTCGCGTCGATAGCCGCCATCAGTCGCGACAATCCCGAAATCCCTTAGAAATTCCCGAATGCTGTCGGATCGTTTATCAATTCTAATTATTGATCGTCGGGGTCGAACGTAGCCTAATTTACACAGAGAGAACGAACTGGGTTGGCTTAGGGTCGGCCGCGTTCCGCTGAACGTAGGCCAGAATGACACTCTTGGTAATCCCCCCTCCCTCCCGGGGGCGGTAGCCCCTCTTCCCTGTCGTTTCCAACCGACGGATCGGGGGGCCGCGATGCTTGACGGTACTATCGATCATTCGGCAGGCCTCATAATTAGCAATTAACTATATCCATTAGTCGGTGATATAATTACCATGTGCTCCTACTACCGACGCTTAACCCGCCGTCTGCACGGCGGACGTTGCGAGGGGCTGATTTTCGCGGCATTAGCAGGTACATCACGATAATTATACGATCGATTATTCTACGGGGGAGGAGAGGGAGGGTACGAGAGGGGGTCAGAGACCAGGGACGAGAGACGGAGACGGACAGAAAGAGAGAGGGGGGCGACGAAAATTGCTCCCTTCGTCTCCCCACCGTGGGTGTCTAGTAAACTCCAACTGGCTCGGACTCGAATCGATCCATCCTATTTTCGATAATTCAAGGTCACCTTCTAGGCCACGCTCCCGCGAACTCCTCCCCGTTTGCTCTCCGTTACTGACGCGACTCGATCGCGAAAATTCGAGAGGGAGCGAACTTAGTATTTCTTTTACCTCCCCCCGCAACGATTGTCTCGCGTTCGAACGCGATTTTTGTTAAGGGGGTATTCTGAATTAGGAGGTCTAAAAAAAGCGGTTTTTCGTGAATTTGTTCAGGATGGAAAAAAATAATTAATTCTATCAAACTTTTTATCCTATTTTCATACATATTTGAGTAGTCTGTACAAATTTTGTCAACAAGAAAAGTTCGATAGAATTAATTTTTTTTTCCATCCCAAAAAATTTACGAAAAATCGCTTTTATTTAGACCTCTTAATTCAGGATACCCCCTTAAGATAAAAAAAAAAGAAATAAATTTTAGTTTCAAGTTTGGGTGCGCGGCGTGCATGTGTGATCAAGAGCGGCGCTGCGTAGCTTGGCGCGCACCTTTTTTGTTTTATTGCGAACGTTCAGCTATCACGAAAATACGTTGTAAGCAAGCGGTCGTGTAATATCTTCCACAATAAACTATCCTTTTTAAAAAACCAATAATTCTTAACCAAATCTCAATAAATCTTAATCGCGATCTAGGGATTCGTGGATCGCGAGTCGTCGGACCTTCGTGCAAGAGAAATAAGACGTCGTGCTTTGGGGCGATGAGTGAAAGAGCTGGGAGATCGATAGTTCGAGAAGTTATTAACCCGGCGCGTTTCGCACAGGTGCGCCCCCCGCGTTTACACCTGTACCCGTACCCGGCCGCGTATGCGTGTCTTCTTCTTTCGCGGCGCGCGTCGAAATGAAATTTAATCACCGAAGGAGTTAGGGCGGGCCGGTGCGACGCGTGTGCGGGCGAATTAGCCGGCACGAGACACGTAGAGTTCGCGCACATGGGCCAACGGGGCGAAAGTTTCTGCCGGCAACGGTAATTATTATCGTGGGATCGGTGTAACCGTTGATTATGGCTATTATAAACTGTCCGGAGCGAATATAAGAAGGTTGGAGGGGGGCGGGAGAGCGGCTCGGGCCCTGTTAGGTAGTTGGAATTAGGTAGGATCGGCCTAGAACTATCTTGGACTACCGCTGATTGCGGAATTAGAATTTATATGGATCCCCGCACGCGAGGCCCCCAGCGGTTCTCAATTTTCTACAGGATACGCGCGGAAATGAGCCCCGTGATACGGACGATCTGTTTTCGGGCCGCGGTTGGTTTACGATTAATTCTAAAAGCTCTCGATATACCACTTAATTCGGGCAACGATATCAGCGATTAACGTCCAGCAATGATGCGGCGCCTACATCGCCCCCGCCTCCGGCCGACCAGGCTCGCCAATTCACTCAAAATCTACAGCTCCCTCGTCCCCGTGCACCGCCGCAACCCCCTTTTTCCGCCCGCTTTGCCCGTCGCACGCAATGAAATTACTACGCGTCCCATGAAAATAATCTAATTGAATAACGCGCCGTTATCATTTTTGTGTTATAACGATGAGGGTAGACCTTGATCGTGATTTCGGCGTTGTTTCGGGGCTGAATCGATAAATGTCGAGGGGCGGACGCGGGTCGATCATCGGCGGAACGGTTCAAGGATTCCTGTGGTTGAGACGGGGCCAAGGATTTTCTTGTATTTTTGGGGTTTCTTAATTTATCTCGACTGAGGTTGGTTAGTCGTGCTTTTGGAGGGATTTTAGGGGTGGATTGGTTGCGTAGTTTATTGGCAAGCGTGTTTGATACTATTTTGCACTGAGTGCTGATTAGTTCGTAAATAATTAGCCTAGTAACCTTCGAAATTGAAACATATTAAGGAACCAGAAAATAATGTCGTTTCTTTTATAGTAAATTCGAATAAATTGATTTATAATAAACTTTTATTTTTAAGCAACTATGTAATCGCCCTCGTTATCAACAAGCTTCTGCTATCTAGTGTGCAAATGTTCAATACATGATCGATACAAATCAATTGGTATACAGTGACCTGATAAATAATAAATAAGTATTGATATTCGCAGAAATGACATTACTTTCTGGTCACTCAGAGAAATGTTTATATTTGTTAAATCAATTTTAAAAAAATATCAGGTTATAGGGGATGGTGAGACAAAACTTTTTTATATTTACAGTTTATTCGTTTGACGCTTAGTTTCGAAAATAAAAATTGGAAAGTTATAAGTTCGTTGTAAAAATTGAATTTCAGGAAAAATGTCTTCTAAGTTTTCAATTTTTATCTTTGAAACTAAACGTCGTATGAAGAAAATGTAAATATAAAGAACTTCCATCTTATCAACCTCTATAACATGATATTTTGTTTAAATTCATCAAATAAATAATTATCAACTAACAATGATTTCGTTTTCACTATAGTAAATGAATCGAATTCAGGGAAAAAAGGTCTTTTAAATTTTGAATTTTTATTTTTCCAACTAAATGTCCTATAGACAAACTGTAAATACAAAATAGTTTCCTCTCACCACCCCCTATAAGGTGATAATTTTTTCAAATTCATCAAGTAAGTAATAGTCATCTAATGGTGCTTTCACCATTGAAAATGTAATGGACTTCAAGAATAAAAGGTCCTCCAAGTTTACAATTTTTTATCTCTGAAACTAAACGTCGGGTGAATAAACTGTAAATATAAAAAAGTTCCGTCATATCATCCCCTATGAGCTCATATTTTTTTTAAATTCGATTGTTCAACTGTTGTTCTTTTTTCTTTAAGACAATAGCAACAGGATCAGGCCACTGCAAGATCTCAGGCGAAAGGTCTTTCAAGTTTTCAATTTTTATCTCTGAAACCAAACGTCCCACGAATAAATTATACATATAAAAAAGTTCCGTCTTGTCATTCCCTGTAAGCTGATATTTTGTTTAAATTCACTTTTTAATGTCTCTTAGAATTATCAGCAAAAATCGTTCCGCAGTCAAAAGGTTAAGAATAATCGAGTTAGTCGGTAGAAGCAACGAAGTATTACAAGGCTCCTTGTCGCAGTATATCACTTCCACTATACCTAGTAAAATTCACCTGTTTCTGAAGCACAGCGACTTCCTGGGTACTAATCCCCGGCGCTCTCATCCCGGATGCCATAACGCTTGGAGACCAGTTGCATTCTAGTTTACAAGAGACATATAACAACCACGAGCCATGTAACAAGTTCGCGTGAAAATAGCTTTGAGGGAACCTTCGATAGGCCACGAGTCATCAAATTCAACCTTCAAATGCCACCATAATGCCCTTATACAAAGGAACATTACTTCTTAAAGAAGACATCAATATAGGGCTCTGCTTAGACTATTTAAACCCAAATAATTTGAGTTGGCGAGTTCGAGGTCAAACTACCATCTTAGAGTCTATCTTAGAAGTATTTTCTATTGGGTTGTCCAGAAAGTCCATGTCGATTTTTTGTTGGTGGTGTAGGTTTAAATATATCGAAATGGTTCAAAACGAATAACATATATCCATCCCTTAAAAGGTGGAAAGGTTGTGAAACAAAATAGTACCTATGTAATTCAATAAATGTATATTAAAATGCAAATATGCCTTTGCATTTTTCTTAAAACTTGGCACGAACTTTCTAGACAACCCAATACAATTAGGCTATCAACAGAGAATTGAAATACTGGAGTACTGATGTACTGATGTACTGATGTACTGATGTACTGAAATACTAAAATACTTGAATACTGGAATACTGATGTACTGAAATATTAAAATACTGAAATACTGGAATACTGAAGTAGTGAAATATTAAAATACTGTAATACTAAAATATTAAAATACTGGAATACTGAAATACTGGAATACTGAAGTAGTGAAATATTAAAATACTGTAATACTAAAATATTAAAATACTGTAATACTAAAATATTTGAATACTGGAATACTGAAATATTGAAATACTAAAATATTAAAATACTAATATACTGAAATACTGGAATACTGAAGTAGTGAAATATTAAAATACTGTAATACTAAAATATTAAAATACTGGAATACTGGAATATTGAAATACTAAAATATTAAAATACTAATATACTGAAATACTGAAATACTGAAATATTAAAATACTAAAATACTGAAATACTGGAATACTAAAATACTGAAATACTGGAATACTAAAATACTGAAATAATTAAATACTGGAATACTGAAATATTGAAATACTGAATTACTTGCTATAGGCTTTGCGTACAAAACAAATCAATCAACAGAGAACTCCGCCCAATGCAAATTCCAAAAGTAGCCCAAGTACCGACATCTACAAAAGCAACGATGCTTCTCAACTGGAATAATCAACTCTAACCATAAACCTCCTTTCAAAATCTCCCAAGTTTACGAACACCTCCTTTGCACCTCCCGTACACCTTCCAGTACTAAATTACGTCCTCCGCTTACATCTCCGCTTCCTTGACCGACATTCCTGACCTACAGCCGGGAAAAATATCCTCAGACCCTTAAAAGAATCGCGAAGAAGTCTCGAGCAGCGTTCCCGTTCACGATCCCGTCTCGCGGACGGTTCGTTCAGCAAAAGTGTCCGGGACGACACTGATTCCGGGTCACCGACGAAGACGATCGTCTTTTCTCATTGCGACAGGTCAGCCGAGCTTCGTCGAAGAAACTCCACGTGCAATTATGATAATGGCGACCGCAGTCGGAGGCACCTAACCCGTGCTAACTCCGTACGTTAGTTCTGGTAGTTCTGATATCGTCTGTGTTTAAACAGCCAGCCGGTGCTGCGGCAACCGTTGTCGGGGTTGGGAAGGGGTTTCGGGAATACTGAAGGTAACGGGAAGACGAGGGGGTGTCGGTGGAGAACAAGGAACGCGGGGTGGGGGGGCCTGTCGGGGGTGAAACGAGTGAACACGAAGAGGGGGCAAACTGGATAGGGGCGAGGGGTGGGTGGGTGGAGGGGGGAGGGGTACGAGGCTACGACGGCAAATCTACATAATATAACCAACTATTGTTCAAATAGACGGCGCTCCGCAGATTCAATTACCATTGTGATACAATTAATGTTGGGAATTTCATCAATTCGAGTGCCGGGCACGGCTTTTACATATGCATAGGAGAATCGAACGTGGCGCGGATCTGTCGCGAAGAAAGTCGACGACAAATATTACTACGGGCTTCCGGGGGATGTCTAATCAGCTGGCGGGGCTTGAGAAATCGTACACGGTGAGGTGGCCCTTGGTGCGGATGGGATGCAGGGTGGAAAGGGTCAGCAGAGAAAACACCTTCTGGAATTCGAACATGTATTGCTCCAAAAATATACAGTCGATCTCATAAATGCTCTCTATGTCTATCGAAAAAGTTTGACTAAATTAAAATATAGTTTTATTATTACCAAATTCATTTTTCTTTGGAAATGTTTTGAGATGAAAAATTGGAGGACTTTTGTTAAAAAGGGAATCGAACGACTGCCTATAATAGGATTACACTGGGGAAAAGTATTAGAAAATGGTGGAAATTATTTTGTTGATTAGTGTTTAAGAATTCTTTAGTAAATAAATATTGGTAAAATTTGTATTACTTTTTGTTGGCTCTACTTTATGAATAAGCTTATACATGTATACATTTATGTATACGTCTACCATTTCATTTAAACAAATTTCTTGAATACAGGGTAAGAATATTGACGGAACTGACTGCAAATTGATTGAAAAGCAATGTAGAAGATTGGTTTTTAAAATTTCCTATAAATTTAAATAAATATCGTAGAATGCACAAATACAAATGTAACTTTCATCTAACGGTATATAAAATTAATAAGAATGGATAACCAAAAAACAATCGTCAGTAATTAAAACAATTTTCATGTGACTGTGTGTGACTAAAAAACAATCTTCAGGAATTTCAATTTTCGAATTTCGTTTTTCGGAGCAAAATATTTCAATAAGAAATCCTAGAAGTCACCTAATAGTTCAACAATTACCTATTGGAAAACTCAAATAATATTTCGCGAGTAATGAATAAACTCAAAAAATAAAATGAAGTCAACTGGCAGGGTTAGAACGAAGAGTACTGCATTTTTAGGAAAAAATGTTGAAAGATTCAAAGGTAGCTTTGGCCGACGCCAATTTCGGGGCAATATAACGTTGTCCATTGGTACGTCCCGTTGCGTGTGGTCCTTTTGTTGTCCCCTGAGGGATCCCTGGGCAAACCTAACACGTCCCTAATATCGTCACAGGTCCGTCCCTCCGGCATCGGCCAGGGTATATCATAGCGCACGGTCGAACCGTCCCTGATAGTCCCGACGTGGCCGATTAGCGAAGGTGTCAACCCGCGAGCGCGACGCGTGCATATCATTTGCGCGAGCCGGCGCTTATCTTTCGCCGCGATGGCACAGTTTCCAGCCTTTCGCTCATGAAAGTAAATTCCCGATGAGAAACCGATAGCGCAACATGCAACAGTCGAAAGTACGAGGGAAAATTGTAATGGATATTTATTACTTCTTAAGCGTTATCTGCGATCTTTTAATGGGGCACTTTGTTCATTTTTATTGGTACAGTTTTATTTATTGGTACATTTGAATTATTTTAGTAGAAATGGATGTCCTTTTCTTTTGGTTTTAATGTGGAACGAATGTATGAAAAATGTATGATGGGAGTAGAAAATGATTCTGAAATGATTCTCTAAAATTTTAACATTGTTTTATAAAGGGGAATTATACAAGTTTTATTCTTTTCTCTAAGGTGCATATTCGAGACGATCACATATAGTTGTTTTATAGAATTGGATGTCGTTTTTCACTTTACGTATGTGTCTTTAGGTTTTAATGTGTAAAGAATATATGAAAAATGTATAATAAGAGTAGAAAATTATTCTGAAATAATTCTTTAAAATTTTAACATTGTTTTATGCAGAGAAACCATACAAGTTTTATTCTTTCCTCTCAGGCATATTCAAAAAAAGGACATATACAGTTGTAAAAAGAAAATATCGAAACCAAATCGTGTTTCATTATTCCGTTGGGTATTAAATATTCCTATTTATAATAGAGTTATAAAGAAGTAAATGTAAAGGCATAGAATTAATTTCTATACCTAGTAATTTTTTATTTTGGAGACAGTTTCTCCTTTATGAGTTTTCGTAGCGAGCCGATGAGTATTCCGAGGTGACCCGTCCCCTTGGCCATGGATTAATCGAATCTCAGTCTATGAGGAGACTGGAATAACTGATTGCTCTTGTTTTATATCGAACGTTATGACCTTCTTTTACTTTAAATCACTGGAAACTTTCACCAAAAGCGATCAAGATTTAGGTGATAGTTTAACCTCTAAACTATCAAAAGTGATTTCAATAACCGACAAAATCTTGTTTCCAAGTCTTCTTTCTTGAATGAGACCTTCCTTCGTTTCATTCATTCACTCATTCTTTCTTTGTTCCTATCTTTGTTCATTCATCCCTTAAGAAGAGAGATTAGAAATCACTGTTTAGGCAACCTCTTCTCATAGCTGTCAATATCAATTTTAATAGCCAATATAGTTGAGCCATCTTCCACAAATATTCATTCATTATTTCTTTCTTTGTTCCTATCTTTGTTCATTCATCCCCCAAAAAGACAGCTCAGAACCCAACATTTAGACAACCACTCTCCACGGCATCATTTTACTAATCAACATATCCTCTCATCATCTTCCTTTAAAAAATCTCCCACTTTTTCTTTCCGTCATCCCATCTCGAGACTCATTCACACTCCCCTCTCCCTCCCTCTCTCTCCCTCTCCCCAAAGAAGACAATCAAGAATCAAATTTTTGCGCTGCCTGGGAACGGAACTAAAGAGTCTCACGTGTGCCCGGGGGTGGTATCTAGGAGCATTAGGGTCGGTACACGTAACAGGAACCATCGGATCCGAATTTCGAGAATTCCGGATTGGCTTTTAACGCCCATCCCGGCATCGCTCGAACTCGTGTTAGGCCGGGGCCAGTCGACGTACGATCGCCCCCGATGCGCACGGACTTTGCTCGGGCGGGCGATGGTGTTCTCCCGCTGCTGAGTTGGTAGCCCTGCCTGGCTGTGCCTGCCTGCCTGCCACCACCTCATTTGAATTTCTAATTAGGAAACCTCCATGCAATTATTGGATTAATGTAAATTACGAGAGCTGGCTCGGTCTCCGCCACCGCTACCGCTACCGCCGCACAAGGGTGGAGCTGTCTCTCTTCCTCTTCCCTCCCCCGCCGCCTTTTCACCCCTCCTTCGACAACCGTCTCTTTTCGTTTCGGCCTAACTCGCTTCCCGTAATCTCGCCCCCTCTCTCTCTCTCTCTCTCTCTCTCTCTCTCTCTCTCTCTCTCTCTCTCTTTCTCTCTCTTTCTCTCTCTCTCCCCCTTCACCTACCTTTCTCTGACAGTTTCCCGCGCTCTGTCTCACCCCTTGCTCGTCGTTCGACCCCTTATCGTTCCTCCTTCGCGTTCGCTGTCTGCGTTCGTCTCACTTCCGTCGCTCTCCTTCTTCCGCCCTCTCCTCACGGCCTACCCTTTCCTTTCGGAAAGCCTCTCCTCCCCCCCCCCCTCTCTGTCCCAGCGTGGGGTTGGGGATAATTAAAATCCGTTGATTAATATGTAAATTTAATAAGATTACTGTTCTAGAAATGCCCGGTGCAGACAAGCGGCTGTACCGCGACTCCTTGTATCGGGGAATCTGCTGCCGGGGAGGGGGAGGGATGAAGGGGGTGGAGGGTGACTGTTGTAGCGTTTGATTGTCATTCGAACGGACGAGTGCTCGGGATTCTCGTCGGATGTTTTTCTGACCACAGGGGGCGAACAGGAAATCTTCACCTTTCCTCTGCTCTCTGAGTTTAAGGAGGTGAAGGGAATCGAGGTATCGATAGTCGAAGCATAGGTAGGTGTTGTTTTATAGGCAGTGATCGAAGGCAAAGTACGTGAAAAATTGAAAATCCTTTGCTCTCGAGGTCTGTTTTTCGAGATGTTTCTTAGCATTCTATTGCCATGAATTCTAAGCTATCTAGATTTGAGAATAAAGTCACCTTTACCTCGACAATCATTTGAACGCTTGGTACAGATTCTGTAGTTGAACCAAATCAAACCTCAGTAGTTTTTTAATTTGTAGTACTTTTTAATTTGTTATTCTTTTATGATAGACCAAAGAAGCTAACTTTTGAATAGAAGTTTCCAATTTATGTGTGGTTAAAAAGTCTACTAGGTAACTTCTACAAAATCCACAGAAGAGACTTAACACTTTATCTACCGAGCTATTTAGAAAAAGTCTTTAATTCAAAGAAGAATTTTCTACAGTAGCATGTGCCAATCTGGGCTGACGATAATTCCTTCATACTATTACTAGGTACATCGAAAGCCAAGTCTGTTTCCAAAAACTGAACATTGTAAGTAGACAACCATCAACACAGTAAATAAATTCAAAAAGCTAAATACTGGAATTAAAAAGCATATAAATAGGCTCCCGGTAAATAAAGTGTTAAGCATGCCAGATTTTTGTCACTATATAATTCATGGATCCAAGAGGGTATACGCTCGCTATAGTCATCGAGTGAGATAAACGGATGCAAAGGTTCGAGTCCTACCCTCGTGCGCTTGGCTCATGCGGGGGTGCAGCTATCCTTTTACTTTCGCTACCCCTTTGCGTGGCCTTTATTCTTCGAGGATATTCGACGTTTTGCGCATGACAATGATTACTCGAGAACCGCGAATGTCGTTGACTCTTTGATTTATCTTTGATGGGTATGCTTTATTTCAATGAGAGCGAATGATTAAAAGGATTCGAGGAATTTAAATTCTTTAGTTGTTCAAGCAACACAGAGATTCTGTATCATTGACCTCTCAAAAGAATGCATCTTGTTTGAATGATTAATGTTAGATTAATCGTGGCAATCTGTGAAGTATCTATATTTTCTATATTTTCGCCTACTGCGAAGCATAGTTCACTTCCGGTTGTACCGTAGACGCCTTGCGTTCAATAGCCAAACGACTCTCTCTTTATCATCTTTATTTCTTTTCATTTCTATAGTTTATATATAAATAAACTTGTGTTCTTCACTTAGGTTTATGTAACCTAAACCTATGTGTGTGTGTGTCTCGCCTTCTTTTTCATCCTCAACAGTGCATTAAATATTTCATTTTCTCCTTAATGTATCAACATTCTTGTCTCCACCTTCCCACTAATTACACTGCAATATTTTCTTTTAATACGATACACACGTGCCCATCCCGTTCTGTTTTCACGAGCGCGAGCCTCCCGCGTCCAGGAGGGGTGGGAGGGTCGAAGAGAAAACGCGGAGAAGGGGTGGCGTTGGTCCGAAAAGGACTCAGCGACGACAGGCAATTTTTGTCGCTGCGTAAGCTAAAAATACAATTTGAAAAATCCAACAATACCAGCCAATTCGCAGGAAAATGCGCCAGTCACCCGAACGCCGTCGGTATTGTTCACCGGCTGGACACAATGCGCCCGATTGGCGGTCCCGTATTTTTACAACATTCGCGACTTTTTCCGTCCCGCCGCCCTCGAACCAACCGCCCCCTCCCTCCATCTCGATGATGGTGGCCAACGCCGCCCAGGCAAACCACCTTTTTTGTTTCCTTTTCGCTCCTTTTTTTTCCCCGGCGACGTCGGTTTGCCGCACGCGTGGCTCGCGCGCCAAAACCGAGCGTAATCGTCGCCGCGTTACGCCGCCGAAGCGATTTGCATACCAGAGAAGCGCCGGCGCTGATTTGCGCTTTTTTTAAACCGTACACGCTGGCCCCTTCGTTGTTTGGACGAGATAATCTGTGAAACGTTGGAGGATTTGTCGAAAATGTCTTGGGACACTGAGACTTGGAGTTTAGTATAATTTGGTGTTGAATTACGATTGATAATATTTGTGGGAAAATTATTTTAGGTCGTTCCATAAGCAGGCTGTGTGGAGAATTTAATTTTATTTCGGACGTATTTCGATGATTTTTTGTCATTTTTTCAAATTTCAAATGTATATAGTAAAAATGAAAAATACAAGAAGTAACCAGAGGTAACCATTGATTCAGTTCATATTTAGGATCAGAGACCTTGGAAAGTCCCGAACACCAACTTTCGTTCAAGTAGAGTCATTCGTTGCAGTTTGCTCTGCTAATATAGCAGACGCTATTTGGAATTTCCAAATTTCGAGTTCAGACTTAGAGTCAGCACCTTCAAAAATCTGTTTATACCAAGTTTCACGCGAATTCAGTCACTTTTCGTATTTTGTCCCGCGATTCTGATTCAACATTTTTAGGTTAGATTCGTAATCAGCGACCCTAAAAACCCCTATATGCCAAATTTCAATCAAATCGAGTCAGTTTCTGTATTTTGTTCCGTTCTACTGAATCTGCCATTTTTAATTTCAAAATTTTGAGCTCAGATTCGTAATCAACGGCTCCAAGAACTCCTTTATACCAAGATTCATCTAAATCGAGTCACTTTTCGTATTTTGTCTCACGATATTCATTCCGCCATTTTGAATTTCTAAATTTTGAGTTCAGATTTAAAATCAGCGACCCCAAAAATCCCTGTATGCCAAGTTTCTTTTAAACCGAGTCACTTTTCACATTTTGTTCCATTCTACTGAATCCGCCATTTTGGATTTCTAAATTTTGAGTTTAGATTTAAAATCAGCGATCCCAAAAACCCCTGTATACCGAGTTTCATAAAAATCGTTCGAAAGTATCTCATTAAATATTCAAAACAATATATGCACAGGTGTTTGTTGCCATCTTTTTCCAGGAAATACTACGTGTTTACCTTTTTTACTACTTTACTACTAGTGCGTACGCATTTCTAGGAAATTATGTAGATTACAGAATCAATCATTCATTCATAATTCTCTATTAAACAGCGAAGCGTTGTAACTCAGCGTGGAATCGTCCGATTCGATTCTAACAAAATTCAAATTCAAGGACGGAATTTCTACTATCTGATAAATAGTTCTTATCAATGTTAGATACCCTTAAACAATGATTTTGGTGTAGCACAGGCATGTTGGTAGTTAACTTGCGGTCTATACATGTAAATGTTAGGCATCATAGAATAATGTAACGAAGATGTTAGAACTAAACACATAAATTACAAAATAATAATATAACATTTAACAAGATCCCATCAAACAAAGTCAAATACATACAGATACATATTTTCCACGTGTTAAATTTCATGATAAGTCCTTATGATTCAATGCATTGCAATTTATACTCATAAAATACCAACCTCTGTTCTCGACGCGAATATTTGACTGATTAGTTTTTGAAAAGGCTAGATTTTTTAAATGCTCGGAATGATACATCCCCTTAACCAGGCGCGAAACTCCGGCCAATCAAGCAGTCGTACGAATTTTTAATTGCGCCTCGAGGTCGACGGGACGCGCCGCGAAAATATTGTTGTGATTAGCGGGATTGTATTATGAGAAACTTGTAACAAGATGGATTCAATTAACGGATTTCCGCGGGAATCGGTGGTCTGACGGGCCGCCGCTGGTGGCTTTTGTTTTTTCGCTGAAAGGTGCCATCGCTGGTACAGAAAACCTGCTCCATGCGTCGAGCTATGGCGGCTCATATGCATTCGAAGCGATTCGAATATCCATTTCATAGATGCTGCCATTGTCATTGAGGTTCAACTCGAGTGCAAATGAAAGGAATAATTGGCTCCGAAAAACGGGATGCATTTAATGCAGATTAGTACTCGAAAGTAGCTGTTAAAAATGTGGAAATTCCATAGGAGAGGGTCTATTTTCTTTTTTAGTTATACATGGAATACGTTTATCACGCCCTTGGCCACATATGTGGACGTTTAGGTTTTTATCATTGTAATTAGTTAATGATAAAAAGAGGAGTAAAAATTTATGGTTTGGCTGCACTGATAGTATTCTTGGGAAGAAAAATCGTCCCTGAAGAGGTTAAGTAAGATAGAAAATAGAAATTAAATACAAAATTGACTCAGGGAGCAGTGACGTATTTGATGCACGTAATAATTATTAAAAGTAGCAGATAAATATATAGAAACAAATCGAGTAGAAAACCATCTACACTTTAGATACATATAAAATGCATTCAAGTAAATATACAGTAAATATAATTTCATGCCACATTTTTCCTGTGCAATAAATTCTCTTAATTGATAAACGACTGATTTTCTCAAAGCACTCCCCAGCATTTTCGAATTTGAAGTTTGAAGTTATCTCGAAAGTCATCCACGATTTGCCTTTAACTCGGGTGTAACACCGACTAACGTCTTCGATTTTAATTAAATCTGGAACGTAAAACTCATTAACAAACCCGTCCATTATCACGATTAGTTATTATAACACCAGTCGAAGAGGCACAGGGAAGATTCCGTTCGAATCCAGTTTAAAAAAAAAGGAACAAAATGACAAAAAGCCCCCGAACGCTATACTCTGTGACAGCTTTCAAACGCAATTAATACGTACGTGGATGACGTCGTATCCGAATCCGGCCACCGTGCTACAGAGAGATTCATTATTTTTAATTAAACAAAACAATAATACGCTTATTAATTGATTACGCCGCTTATTACGCTGGCTTTTATTTCGGGTACCTAGCGGGGAAACGCGGGGGAGTCGAACGGAGGGGGTAGAGGGTGAAGGAGAGGGGTGCGGGGACGGTGAAAAAAATTCGCTCGTCGTATCATTGTGTTTGTCCAGTGGGCCGTGATCGTGACGCGGGTTTTATCAATACGCCGTTTTCGGCGGGATAATAGCTTGACTTTTTGCCCGCGTCCCCAGGACTTCTCATCGATCGTAAATTTAATGAAGTTGTATCAGTTATCGACTGGACCGCCTTTTTTTCTTCGCAATTTTAGTAATTAATTTCTCGATACCAACCTCCCCTTGGCGTCGGTGTCGTATGGACGGAGCCACTGTGCTGCTGCACATGTTTGAAGCGAGCTTCCGGGGGTATATGGTCTCTGTCGCTCTTTGAGTCAAATTTGGACTATCTCGGTTAGGACACTCTCTCGAGGGGTAGTAAAATGATTGTTAATTTATTTTTAGTGTCGGTATACGTAGTTCTTCAATGGAGATTCAATTTTATTTTAATTAGTATAGGTAGAATAGTGGAACATGGAGTTTTCAAAGGTAGTGTCAAAAACTCACATCAAACCTTCATGATAAAACATTTACTCTTTGCAAAAATTACTAGCTACCGCTAAAAATGAAAAAATAACATCGAAACTCACACACCCCTAAATACGCATCGCAACAACTCACGTGTTATAATTATTCTAAGCGAGATTCAATTTTATTTTAATTAGTATAGGTAGAATAGTGGAACATGGAGTTTTCAAAGGTAGTATCAAAGATTCACATCAAACCTTCATGATAAAACATTTACTCTTTGCAAAAATTAATACCTACCCCTAAAACTTAAAAACTAACGACGAAACTCACACCCCCTAAATACTTACCACAAGAACTCACGTGTCTTCGTCTCACCAGCCCTCGCCTGTCAAAAACCACCCTTTCACCCTTATTGCAACAAACTCATTCCGCAAGAAAAACGTTAAACCTTTCCTCTCGCAAAGAACCGATTCTATTATTACCGACTCAAGGTAGCCTTTAAACATTCCGCGAAAGATTGCACCCCTAGCGCGAGCCAACGTTCCGTGGGTGTTCCCCGCATGAATTATTCCTCGCCATGATACAAGCTAGAGAACGTTTGAGGTACAATTGCGCGAGGAAATAATATCCCGTTGACCAGAAACGTAAAGCAGGGAAATTGGAAAAAAATACCTACGTGTAACAACGCGTTGCACCTGAATCGAGAAAACAGGGACGCTCGAGCCTCCGTCGTAAGGTTATTTTCACACGTACACGGCACCGAGGAAGGGAGGGAGGTTCTCGCGCGTGAAGAGTGCATGAACTTCCTGGTTTGGGGGCGGGGAAGAAGAGGAGGGGGTCGGAGGGGGGCACAAAACCGCGGCGCAAGTTGTGGCGGCGAATGCGCGATATAAAACGCCTTTGTCTTGCAAAAACCCGCAGACGTATATCATGCGAGGCCAGGCCACCCAGGCATTGTTTCACTCTCGCATAATTACTGCGAGTCACGTTTTAAAGTTGAATTTCACCTAAATAAAGCTTAATGTTATTATCGTGGCCAACGGGCGAGCCGCCATTATGAGCTCGTTACAGTCTCAAATGTCATTGTACCGCGTGATCGTTTTCGCGATATTAAGGCGAAACGACGGCTTTTCTACTGTTTTTACACGTCGCGCGATCGACGTTAATTAGATGCATGGGACGGGAAAAAAAAGTGCCCCGGTTTCGTCGACTGCCACTCGACGTTTGCTTTATGGGTTCTCCAACCCCCCTTCTGATAATAAAAATGAGGGAGGGGCAATGACGAATATCGGCGGGACGACTGGAAGCGGAAGGCTGGTCTAAGAACGTTTTTTTTTTTTTTTGGGGCCGAAGGAAAGGCTTGTTCCGTGGAGGTTTTAATATTTTTATTTAACGACGTTGGTAGTTGTGGTTGAATTAAACAGAGACGGTCAAATAAATATTCGAAGCCTCTATGTTTATTTGAGAAATTTGTCTAAATTATGATACTGATTCGATGGTACCAAATAAATTGTTTTTTATAAATATATATATACAATCAGTCTCATGAGTATTTGCACTCTTTATGACCATCGAAGAAATTAGTCTAAGTGTGAAGTTTCCAAACGAACTTTTCATTATATACACGAATAAACTTTACACGTTTATATATTTATAATGGAACATTTATTTGAAAACATCAAACCTGTCATTTAATTTACACAGATTTCTTCAATAAACACAGAAGGTCGAGTACTTATAGGACTGACTGTATGTGTAAGGTCTATCAAAACATCAAATTTTAGTTAGACAAACTTAGAACAATAGACATAGATATATAAAGAGACAGCGTTTGTTTGTATGTAAACAAAAATTTCAAAAACTACTTAACCGATTGATACCAAATTTTAACAGTAGCTTCCTTCCTTCCTCTGAAGTAACATAGGCTATTTTATTTTTAAAGAAATGATATTACATTCTCATAAAATTACGTAAGAATATGTTGAGCACTGAGCGCTCTGAGTTTATAGCTACTCCCTAATTAACGCTCTCAACCGCTAGGTGGCTACACGCGTTCGTGCCTACCCGAAAGAGAACTCGCAAAGTTTGCACTATATATACAAAAGTTCGTTTCGTCCGGTGAATCGTCTCAAAAAACAACAAGAAATGTTGTATACATCGAAGTTCTATAATACTACTTTACAATTTATCTAATCGTAGTTGCTAGTTGCTAGAATACTACTTATTTTATATTTAAGTAGAGTTAATGAGATTGTTTCACGTCTTGAGCCAATATATGCTTATTCAGTTAAACTAAATTTTGATCAATTGTCTTTTAATTTTATATTCAAAGTGTAAATGGACATTAAGTTTTATCAATCGTTCAAAACAGTTTCTATTATCAATATTATTGTAGAACCTAGTTTTTTACTAAAGTTCTGGAATTTCATTTTTTAAGTCAAATAAACAATCTACATTTTGTTTAATATATGGAGAAACCTCAAAGGGTCCCGTTTGAACAACTCTTTTTATACTCGAGTCATTGAAGGAACCATAATGAGACGCCTAGAAATCCAACGGTAAAGGAAACATTGGAGTCGCGGAAAGTGTCAACGCGCGATAGTTTTAATAGTATTAATTCTACCTGGAATTACTTTGCCGCCAAACAGTAATGAGAAGGTCGTAAAGCGTCGGCGTAACGAGTCGAGAAAACGGGCGCGCACGTTTTTTTTTCTCCCTCGGCGCTTTGCCATTATTGTTATCAAAAATTTCTTTTCTTCCCACGCGCGCGCACGGCGGTCGCTTTTCGTCGTTTGCCTTTTGCGAACAACGAATTCGAGTGTCGCCGCAGAGGTCTATTGGAACGCGTTCCCGGAAGGAGTCGCAAAGAACGTGTCAGAAATTACGGGCCGGGACCCCCTTTTAATTTTTTTTTCATAGTAACGCCGCGGCGAATTTAATTAAAACGATGTCCATACAGAAGTTTGTATTTTGTTTGTTTGTAGCGCGAGCCGACTGCGAGCCACGTTAATTAATTACAGAATATAAACGCAAGTTCTGTGCCACCTTGCGCCGCTTAGTCACTTAACGGGGTACCTGAAAAGAAATTAATGGGATTCGATGAATTTTTGAACATTGCAAATGGAAAAGTAACGGAGGAAAATCGCGGATATATTAAATTGTAGTTTGAAGTAGAACAGGTAACGAAAGGAACACGTTTTACATTTTTTGGTGCAATGTTCGTTTTAAATAAATAGGATTTAAACGTTTCTAAAATAGAAAGGGGTGTTTCGTGAAGTCTATCTGTCGCTTGACGCATTCACTGCTAATTATGAGATATCCTGTGGTTTGTTCTACGAGTTTAGATTGATTGCAATTGGTCAGCGAATATTTTTATTGCAGTTTAACTTAGGAAGAATAAATGAAAATTAGAAAGAATGAATGATATTTAATGTCACTTTTTATTATAAGCATAATAACTTAGATTACACATCTGCATTCAATCTTGGCGCCCAAGGAAACGTGCTCTAAAATTGCTTAAAGAGCTGTGAATGGGTCAAATAAGTAAAGTAAACGACTCGATTAAATCTCCATTATTTAAATAAAATTCTGGTTATCTAGTGCTTTTCAAATTGTTCTTCAGGGTAATTTTGTAAAGAGTAATACAATCACAACATATTAATTATATAACACGTTAATAAATCTCCCTTATTTAAATAAAATTCTGTGTTTTCCTAATCGAGGTCGTCATTTCTATGAAGTCGCAATTACCCTTGAACGGTAACGTTTTCGAAAATAACAGCTGTTCGCGCCAGTCTTTCAACGCCGTGGCTATTGTTAAGCAATATCCCTAATGCAGTGCCGATTCATAAATACCCTCACATACGTGTCCGGCGCGACATTACTGTAAATGACGACTATCGAGGACCGTGTATAACTGGACGTTACACGGCTAGCACATAAACGTTGCTTGCACCGCTCGATGAACAGTAATTACACGCGGTGCGTTTGCCACTGATTCGCCCACGCCGTGCCCCCGCTGGAAAAAGTAAATGTTGGCAGCAGCGAGCCGCGAGTGACTGCTAGAGAGATTCTATCGCGCGGGATAGCCGGTGTTACTGCGATCATTTGTCACCTGTTCGCTCGGTTAGGTGAGACGTCAGGTGCGACAAGATTTAGCTAACGAGATGATCCGATGCTACAAGAATCGATCGACGTCAGATTATATTTAAATGTAAGAACTATATGGAGAGTAACGTCTCCGAAAATGAAATTTTTGGTGGTAATATATAGGCGTGCATCTTTTTCGAAATTATTCCAATTTGAAAAATAAGGTTTCGTTCCAATATTTCCCCAAGACGGGACCGTAATTAATTTTAAGTAAAGAGGTACTTATTTCATACATTTATTTCGCATTTCCGAAAGATTTTATCGTTTAGAATTATTCCCCGTGGTAATTGCCAAGGACGTATTTTTGTTATTAAACTCGCGCAGGTAATTCACATGGTACGAGAACAAATTATAATTGGTTGATATCCACGTGAAAAAAAAAATGAATATGCTGGGGCAATCCCTGCAGAATAAATATTAACGTGACACATGAATTGGCTTTATTATGAAGTAAAACAAAAATAGTCAATACAGATATTCCCCTTTCCAGGTGCGCAAATAATACTGTCATTATTTTCCACTGAACTGTGGTTAAAAAAGAAACCTACAAAAAATACCGCGAGTATAATTAGAGGCGACTCAATTTCACGTGGTAATTAATAAAACACTGGCTTATGTAGCCTATATAGATCGCGTTAGCGTCCGCCACGAAGAAGCACGAGCTGCACCGGTTTGAAGTTCGGTAAGCGAGCTTCTAATCCCGGTCTCCCGATTCGAAGATGTATATATATCAACACCATAGAAGTTCTATGGGTGAATTTGTATTCACACACCGATTATCTATTACTTCTTCAATTTGTAATGAACCAGTCATTACTTTTGTAATGTGTAATGGAATTGCCACCAGTTATTCGCTTTTTTGGTAAAGAATATTGCATTTTTTAAAACTCTGCATAAAAGACGATTCAATGTTTCGAATTCAATAAAAAACCAGACCTAACTCAGACCTAACCTAGATCTAAAATTCTATTTTTAACTTCTTTTATTCTATTTTTAATTTCTATTCTAACCAGCATCATAGAAGCTGATTCAATTTCTCAAATCCAGTCCTGAAATTCCATCTTCAAGTATCCCTATCCCCTAATGCCTAACAAACCAATCTTCGAGAAGTCACGGCTCGAAGTGACGAATTTCTGGCGGAGAGGGGGCAACCAGCAAAAATTAGACGCCGTACGTTCATAGACGCGACCACGGCAAATTTGTTTATCGGCGTGCGAGTCGGCCGGGGCATTAATACGCGGGACGTCAGCGATAACCATTCTCAATATCCATAATTATTATCAGCGGCGGGAGCCGTTGTCAGCCCAGGCGCACCACGTGACTCGTTCCCGTCGAAATAAAATGACAACGTTCATTTGCAAATGCGCGAAAGTGCATTATTTTTATTGGGTTTGTTAGTAGCCGAATCGCGACGCGTCGGTGTGCACCCGGGGTTGCCGCACGTTCGAGATGGCTTGTGTGCGAGAGTTGCACGTGTGCTTACGCGAGTTCCGGCGAGCGTTGTTGGCTCGTGTTCCCCGGCAGAAGCGAAAAGGGGACGATCGTGTGCGCGCGAACGCGAGCGTCAGCTTCGTTCTACAACGACGGCTAAAGGGAGTGTGACAGATTCGCTGGGGGAATTCGGCTGTCGATGGATTTTTTTTTTTTTTATTCTGGGTCGCCAGCCCCGGAGAAAAACTGCGTCGATGTTTGGCAACGATTCTGGCCGCTCGAATCGACGTGTCACAGGAATTTATCTTTCTTTGGGACGACGGGAGATCTTTTTCCACGGTGAATAATTATTCACGGCGAAAACGCCATCGAAAATTTTCGACGAGGGGAGGGGGCAGAAAATTTTTGTTTCGGGGAACTTTTGGTGAATGAGTTGGATTTTAACCCTTTGGAGTCGTGAGGATTTTGATAGATAAGATAAAGTCTCTAGAGTACATTTTCTGGTAGAGAAATAAGGTAAATTTAAAGTTTCGCGCCACTATTC